>NC_087177.1:20342759-20407759 GCF_035594125.1 Scylla paramamosain
ATATATATATATATATATATATATATATATATATATATATATATATATATATATATATATATATATATATATATATATATATATATATATATATATATATATATATATATATATATATATATATATATATATATATATATATATATATATATATATATATATATATATATATATATATATATATATATATATATATATATATATATATATATATATATATATATATATATATATATATATACTCGTATATATATACATAAACCATACTGGAAGAGCTTTGAGTTAGTGTTAATAAATATATTTGTTTTTTTCTTCCAACTAGAAGAGGGGAAACTGGTTATGCTACCAAATGGAAGATAGTTTCTGAAAATTAGAATATGAATTCAGTTGAAACATTACTTGATACTGAATGAATCTTGCGCATGCGTACAAGAAAAGAGTCAGGGGAGAAGGTATATTATCTCGGCATGCCTTAGCGCGCCGGAAAATCTTGCAACCCCTCCACCTTTATATTGAGTTTAATTCACATTTGTGCTTGTCTATGTGAATTTAGTCATAAGTGTGCAGTTGCAGGGTCAACACTGAAACAGAAGACCTATGCATATGACCCGATAATGTTAAATTAAGTGAGAAAAACAGGGAAAATAGTAATTTACTACACGCACGACCGCTCTGGCTCCATATATACCGTGCGACAAAAATTTTGAGGACAGAAAATGGCTCAGGGCATTAAGACGCTACAGATGCAAACACCATTAACCGCAAGAACAACAGATGCCCAGCATCCCGCCTATCAACCACCTCCTCCATGGCAAGAGTCTGATTATCACTTCTCTGTTACCAAACTAACTGCCAGCAAAACATCTCTCAGCGCCGACGCCCTCGCAGCCCAAGCCCTACAAGCTCTTCACGCAGTGAATGACAGGAACATGGAGGTCTATTTCACAGACGGATCAGTGGACCCCAACACACACAGAGCAGCAGCAGCCTTCGTGCACCACACAGGAACAGGCATATTCCGCCTCCCCGACCACTCCTCCACCCTCCAAACTGAGCTAGCTGCCATCGGGAAGGCACTAGAAGATGCACTTCAAAAACACAAAGACATCCTTATCCACACCGACTCATTGGGCGCCATACAGTGCCTCCAGCAGACACACTCAGGAGACAACATACGCCTCATCACCACCATCCATGCCAACGCACAGGCCATCCGCCGAAGGAACAGGAACATCACAATTAACTGGATCCCCAGCCACACTAATATCACAGGAAACGATTTAGCAGACACTGCAGCGAAAGATGGACTCCTACTCCCTACTGTGACGAGCCACGTAGTACCATCCCGAGCGCAAGTCAGCAGCACCGCCAAGGAAACCTGCAAGCAATTATGCACCCAAGCAGTAAGAAGTCAGATTGCTGAAGGGTCACCAAGTGCAACCTGGTATGGCACAGCAACTGCAAACACCGCACCACCTGATGACACACTAACCCGACGCACACGTACACGATTATACAGACTACGACTCGGCTACCACTGCCTAGCCGAGCTCAACGATACACTACCACTCACATGCGAACACTGCGACACACCCTCGTACACAACCCTACGACACTACATTGAAGACTGCCCAAGCACAGCTCCGTTCCTACACAGACACGCACACGACGCACCACACATACTGCAACAAACAGACACCAACAGACTGATACAGATGGTGAATGCCTTTCGGCCACCCAGGTAAAACAACACTCTTTTTATTCCGAACAGTCTCCTCCTATGCTGCGATGGGGTGTCTCTGACACTCCGCTACATGCGAGTAAGTCAGACTCCCCCGAGCACAAAGGAAAGGAGGCTGGACACTTAACACTGGACAAGACACAGGGAAGACAGTATCCTCAGACCACAAGGAGTGTATCGACACTCCGCTATAGGCGGGCAAGTCAGACTCCCCTAGTGGCATGCAGACTTGTCTTCCTATCTCCTATCAACGGAAGCCACCTGTGGGCCGCCTTTAGGCTAAAAAGGCCCGCGCCACTCCACGAAGTAACAATCTATCAGTCAGTTAGTCAGTCAATTTTGAGGCAGGACACTTCCTCCAACTCTGGTAGCAGAAGGTTCTCCCAGCTCCAGCTCCCAGCAGCAGTTAACCAACCAGCAGCCAGCTCCGAAGGAAGAAGGTCCGCCTTACACTGAGCCGCCGAGTCACAAGCTCCGCCCCCCGGGTCCGGAAAAAACAATAGGCGCCCAGCTCCGCTCCTGCTCTCACCCCTGCGTCTTTTAAAAGGCCGGCAGGAAGCAAGGCGCACACACTCGCCCACGAGCCCACCGTGCCGCTGAGATATAAGCTCCGCCTCCCGGGTCCGTAAGGAACCAATCGGCCCCAAGTTCGGCTCCTGCTTTCACTCCTGCGCCCTTTAAAAGCCCGAAAGGAGGCAAGGCGCACACAGTCGCCCACGAATCACCGAGAAAGGAGCAGCTTCGCTCCCAACTCACCTCCAAAAAATCAGGCCCTGGCCTGCTTACAAAAAAAAAGATACAGATAGACACCCGGCAGTCGCTTTGAGGCGCCGCGGTTTTCCCTAAGTGCCCGGTGGAGAGAGCCTCACCTAAGGGTATCGCTGGAAGACTGCAGCAACTCACCTAGTATAAGTGACTTGCGCCAACTCTGTTCCTCCTACTTCTTCTCTTCCTCTCTTCGTACAAACCCTACCTCAGGGTCAGATATTTAGGGCTTTCTTCCCTCCAGCTAGGATCCCCCTCGGGATATAGGGCACTAGGACGATAGGAAACAACAATATGTTGTTATAGGTACTCGTGGTTGTAGCACTCATAAGGCTGTAGCGCCACAAGGCTGTAGCGCCACCTCTACAAGGCTATAATCGTCATAGGGCCCCGCCCTATGACGGGATGGCCCTCCCACGTCCCCCTGACCGGACTATAAGATACAAAATAAAAACTGCTAACATCCCTGCTGACCTTAGCAATGCTTTCTTTTCCAGAACCCAGGTCCCCCACACGAAATGCTTCAAATTTGGCCCCTACATCATTATCGGTTTAGCTAATGACGCGGACCGTGATAACCACACGTCTCACCAAGCGACTGAAAACTTAAAACTTCTTGGCTTCGAGCTCGTCGAGTCTCCGGAGCAAAAATCGGCTAGAACGATCCTTGCCCGGCGAGTAGACGAGTACATCTTAAAAAAGACCAACGACGACCTCCTGACTGAAATACAGGAAAAGAATGATACACAGATTGACGAACTACTCATCATCCCAAAAGTCCACATGCTGAAGATTAAACTACGCTCAAAACAACAGGCCGAACTTTTAAAAAACAAAGGCATTAAGCTATTTTCTCAAATAGTGCCCTCATACAATATTAACATAGAAGAATACCTCCCAGTCACTCAGTGCTACAAGTGTTATCAATTCAGCCACTGCACAAACCAGTGCAAAGAAACAGAACAAGTGTGCTCCAAGTGTGCAGCTAAGGGCCACGATTATAGGAATTGCCAGGCCTCCACCATAAAATGCGCGAATTGCAACGGCGAACACACTGCCGTTTCCTTTAAATGCCAAATAAAACGCGCTCACCAAAAACAACAAAACTCACCACAGACCACTCCTCAACCAACCACTTCCTACGCCCAAGCCACCACACCCTACTCTCTCACACCAAAAAATACAAACACCGAGAAACTTCTGCTTGCAGAAATTATAATAAAATATTCAATCCAAACCTCATTTGGTGATCTAAAAAAACAGGCAGAAACAATGAACTCCTTGCTTGAGTACAATGGCTGCCCCGCAATAAAACTTCCACCACATTTTCACCAGACAAACCAAGAACACTTCAAACAAAACTACCAACAACAAAATGAAGAAACACACGCCCCAACACCCACACTCAAAGAATCTGAACACACCACACCTAATTACGCTAGTCCCCCTTCACCTGGGGAATTGGTTATTGAAGAGGACTCAGCTTGTGGGGAATCGCAGCCCCAAAAGCCCTCTCCACCACGATCTACCCCTACGTCTACCACCACTACTGCCAACACCACCAACACTATAAAAAAGACTGAAACAAAGCGACACCTAGCGACAGTGCCCCAACCCTCCCCACCCCTCTACACGAACCGCGTCGAGGGGTAAAAAAAACACATAAAAAACACTTAAATCATGCTCACAATAATACAATTAAACTGTCGCGGTTTCTGGAATAACAGACACCATATTTCAGAAGCAATTCGATCGATCGATCCAGACATCGTCCTCCTCAACCACACAGGTTCACCACCAAAACCCATAAAACTATATGGCTGCAACACACGCTACACAAGAGGTACGCACCATGACGGCGTAGTTCTCATGGTAAAATGTACCATTAAACACATACACATAACCAACTGGCCCTCAGCCCACTTCCTGGCCACCAAGATCGAAACACAACATGGGCAATTTCTCATTGCCACCACATACAGCAGACCAAAAACTGGGCTCCCACTCACCAGCCTCAACAATCTTTTCAATCACACAAACATCCCGGTCTACATATTTGCAGACCTAAACGCCAAACACACCGCCTTCAAACACTCAGACAACAACCAACACGGACACGAACTCCTTCAACTAACACAACTGAAACGCCTCCGTTTCCTTGGACCTAACTTCCCCACATGCTTTACGCACAATGGGAATGGCAGGCCAGATCTCATCCTCTCCAATCGGCAATCCCTACTTTTCCACCACTATATCTCCCATGGACCACTCTGTGGTTCTGACCACGTTCCCCTAATCCTCAAAATATCCTCCAATCCCATATCCACCCCATCCCCACCCGTCTCCGACTACCGCTCCGCCGACTGGGAGAGCTTCAAGAAAACAGTCACATACTTACACCGACCAACACAGCTCGAAGGCCAACCCTACACAGACATAGACAGTGCCTTAGAGACGTTACACAACAATATTCTGACATCAGCCAAAAGACATATAATTCAACATATAATCTATATATATATATATATATATATATATATATATATATATATATATATATATATATATATATATATATATATATATATATATATATATATATATATATAAACATATAAAAACAACATATAATTCATATAGACTTCCGACCTTCCATTAGAACACATAGGCTGCTAGTGTGCTACAGAACACGTTTTTTAAAAAACAAGCACAACCACACACCTATCTACGGAGACCTTTGCACCCTTCGTACACACATAACAAATAGCCTACAGGAAGATCACAGCGCTCACTGGAGGAATCTAGTCTCCCATATGGACAGAGCCCGCTGCAGTAATCCTACACAGTTCTGGCACATGGTGTACAGGCTGAAGGGATGCCAGCGGGAAAGATTCGAGTACCTCCTAGTGAACGGGGATCGCATCACAAACCCGGAACAAGTCACCAGCATCTTCAAGACACACTGGCACAATACTTTCCAACCACACCCTCTCCCACTCCACGAGCCCAGTATTGCCCACATAAACAACATCATCGATCGTGCACGCCACAACCTAGCAAACACGATTCCACATAGCACTATACAAAAAATACGCCTCAACCCCCAACACCCTCTCACCACACCTATTGAGGAGGAGGATGTCGCCAGGTTGCTCAGGCATACTCCGCGGCGAGCCCCTGGCCCCTCAGGAGTCACCTGGCCCATGGTGCGGAACCTTCCCCAAGAAACTATATCAAGCCTGACGGAGATTTTCAACGCCTGCCTTGCCTCTGGATACTTTCCTAAGGCATTCAAAATTTCAAACATCACCCTCATTGCTAAGCCCGGAAAAAACTCCCACTTACCAGAAAACTATCGCCCCATTAGCCTCCTTGAAATTCTCGGAAAAACCTTTGAATGCCTCATCAATTTAAGATTGAGAGCGTTCCTCGAAGGTAACGAGCTGCTGGCACCACAGCAGCTCGGCTTCCGAAGGAACGCCTCAACCGAGGACGCTCTAAACAGCATAGTTGCATACTTAAATTTCAATAAGCCCTATTTCAGAGCAGCCCTTGTAACAAAAGATGTCAAAAAAGCATTTGACACTGTTTGGCACGCAGGCTTAAAACACAAAATTTGCAACAACTTCAACCTTCCCCCCCTAACGCAACGCATACTATGTAGTTTTCTGGTAGAGAGATGGACAAGAATCTGTCATCAGGGCACCTTTTCAACATCCTTTTCCCCTCAGGCTGGAGTCCCACAAGGCTCTGTAGTCTCCCCCACCCTTTTCAACATGTATACAGCTGACATGCCCCCTCCAGTTCATAATGATTCATTAACCATTCAATACGCGGACGATGTAAAGCAATTGGCTCGAGCCAGGTCGTTAGATCTCCTCACAGACAAAATTCAACGGGAACTGACGGCGACTAGCCTATGGGAGATGAAATGGCGAATCCTCTCCCATCCCGAAAAATCTAAAGTCACCTACTTTAACATAAAAAAAAGTCAG
Organism: Scylla paramamosain; assembly: GCF_035594125.1. Classification (NCBI taxonomy): domain Eukaryota; kingdom Metazoa; phylum Arthropoda; class Malacostraca; order Decapoda; family Portunidae; genus Scylla; species Scylla paramamosain. The sequence goes on from NC_087177.1 coordinate 20,349,261, forward strand.
CCTCGCCAAATCTCATTGAACAACATTGTTCCACACCCCAACCCAATCCCCATCAGTAACAACAACAAAGTGCTTGGCCTCACCATCGACAAGCACCTCAAATTCAACATACATATAAACCAAAAAGCTGCTTTAGCCGCTGTGGCCTTGAGCAACCTCGAAAAATTTCGCGACAGCAACACGAAAACAAAACTACATTCTTGAAAACTACACTCTTCAAAGCTTTTATTCTCCCCCTTTTAACCTATTGCCCTCTGGCACTCTCTCTTTCCGCACCCACTAACCTTTCAAAACTTCAGAGGGTCCAGAATCGAGCAATTCGTTTCGCCCTTGGAACGAAATGGTTCGATTTTCGGTCCTCTCTCTCTACTCATGAGGAGTCCAACATCCCTCCTCTTAACATAACACACTACAACAGACTCGACAAACAGCTAACCTCCTTCTCTGACACACACACAAACACATACAATTTCATAACCAACCTTCCCCCAGCTTTCAGTCACCTCCCACACTGCAACCTCCTTGACCCTCCCACTGTGCCTCCTGACCCCATTTTCTAAATAACGGACTCCTTCACTCTCTCTTTCACTGTCTCTCTCTCTCTCTCTCTCTCTCTCTCTCTCTCTCTCTCTCTCTCTCTCTCTCTCTCTCTCTCTCTCTCTCTCTCTCTCTCTCTCTCTCTCTCTCTCTCTTTCTCTAATCTTCTCTACTACTCAAAGTGTCAGAGTGGAATCATCGTCGCACTCTCGTTCACGTGGGGCGAGCCCGTGTGCCTACACCTAGTGGTTTTTTCATATTTTTTGTCTTATGGCTTTGTATTCATTTTTTGTTTATTTTATGCATTATTTTTCTGTCTCGCAGCCTAGGTCCCAAGGAGGCACCGAACCGCTCCCGGGAAAAAGATGCGACAAAATTCACCGCCATTAACATTCCATGCCTCTGACCGAAGGAGTGGGCTTGCGTGCCAACATCTAGTGTTTTTTTTATATATATTTTGTCTTATAGTTTTTTATTCATTTTTTTCTTTTTTTTATGCATTATTTTTCCGTCTCGCAGCCTAGGTTCTCAATTGGACACCGGACCACTTTCAGATGAAAGAGGATAGCACGAACCGCACTTCTCCCACTGACACTCCCACTCCTGAGTGTGTCTGCTGGAGGCACTGTATGGCGCCCAACGAGTCGTTGTGGATAAGGATGTCTTTGTGTTTGTGAAGTGCATCTTCTAGTGCCTTCCCGATGGCAGCTAGCTCAGTTTGGAGGGTGGAGGAGTGGTCGGGGAGGCGGAATATGCCTGTTCCTGTGTGGTGCACGAAGGCTGCTGCTGCTCTGTGTGTGTTGGGGTCCACTGATCCGTCTGTGAAATAGACCTCCATGTTCCTGTCATTCACTGCGTGAAGAGCTTGTTGGGCTTGGGCTGCGAGGGCGTCGGCGCTGAGAGATGTTTTGCTGGCAGTTAGTTTGGTAACAGAGAAGTGATAATCAGACTCTTGCCATGGAGGAGGTGGTTGATAGGCGGGGTGCTGGGCATCTGTTGTTCTTGCGGTTAATGGTGTTTGCATCTGTAGCGTCTTAATGCCCTGAGCCATTTTCTGTCCTCAAAATTTTTGTCGCACGGTATATATGGAGCCAGAGCGGTCGTGCGTGTAGTAAATTACTATTTTCCCTGTTTTTCTCACTTAATTTAACATTATCGGGTCATATGCATAGGTCTTCTGTTTCAGTGTTGACCCTGCAACTGCACACTTATGACTAAATTCACATAGACAAGCACAAATGTGAATTAAACTCAATATAAAGGTGGAGGGGTTGCAAGATTTTCCGGCGCGCTAAGGCATGCCGAGATAATATACCTTCTCCCCTGACTCTTTTCTTGTACGCATGCGCAAGATTCATTCAGTATCAAGTAATGTTTCAACTGAATTCATATTCTAATTTTCAGAAACTATCTTCCATTTGGTAGCATAACCAGTTTCCCCTCTTCTAGTTGGAAGAAAAAAACAAATATATTTATTAACACTAACTCAAAGCTCTTCCAGTATGGTTTATGTATATATATATATATATATATATATATATATATATATATATATATATATATATATATATATATATATATATATATATATATATATATATATAATTATAACTATACTATGAAAAGCGTTCCTTTCATAACTAAGCAGGAGAACATCATCTTCAAATAGTCGATAAGACAAGCTTATCAGAGCCAACGACCACACCACGTTGAATACACCGCTTCTCGTCTGATCAGCGAAGTTAAGCAACGTTGGGTCCGGTTAGTACTTGGATGGGTGACCGCCTGGGAACACCAGATGTTGTTGGCATTCCAACATTTTTATTTCCTTATTTATTCATCATTTTGCATTTTCCTCCCTCCCTTGATGATAAAACAATGCAATAAGGCAAGCAGAAAAGAAAAACAAATAATAAAATGCTTCCATTGACAAATAAAGCATCTCTCTCTCTCTCTCTCTCTCTCTGTCTCTCTTTCTCTGTGTGTGTATATATATATATATATATATATATATATATATATATATATATATATATATATATATATATATATATATATATATATATATATATATATATATATATATATATATATATATATATATATATATATATATATATATATATATATATTTTTTTTTTTATTTTATTTTTTTTTTATTATTCTTTTCATACTTCAAGATCAACGAGGTTAAGCAACGGCTCTGGGCAAAACATGGATGGGTGACTACACAAGCTTCATCCCGCAACTGGATCAGGATCACGGGTCCCCGTCCCAGCCAGTTCTGTGATCGGCCCAGACATTCCTGGGCCGAGAGCACACCCAACTACTGCCACCACCTCACATCATCATTGTTCTTAATAATAAATTCTTCTTCTTCTTCTTCTCCTTATCAATTTTACTATACAAATAATAATGATAATGATAATAAATTAATAATAACAATAATAATAATAATAATAATAATAATAATAAGAAGAAGAAGAAGAAGAAAAGAAGAAGAAGAAGAAGAAGAAGAAGAAGAAGAAAAAGAGAAAGAAAATAATAATAATAATAAAAATAAAATAAAATAATTATAATAAAAAATAAATAAATAAATGAAAATATAATATTAAAAGAAAAAAAAAGAAGAAGAAGAAGAAGAAGAAGAAGAATAAGAAGAAGAAAAAGAAGCAGAAGAAAAAAAAAGAAGAAGAAGAAGAAGAAGAAGAAGAAGAAGAAGAAGGAGAAGAAGAAGAAGAAGAAGAAGAAAAAGAAGAAGAAAAAGAAGAAGAAGGAAAAAGAGAAACAGAAGAAGAACAAGAACAAGAACAAGAACAAGAAGATAGTCTAATCTTCTAATAGTCGGAAACTCAAGCTCACCAAGGCCAACGACTACACAACGTTGAATACACCGCTTCTCGTCTGATCAGCGAAAATAAGCAACGTTGGTTCCGGTTAGTACTTGGATGGGTAACCGCCTGGGAACACCATATGTTGTCGGCATTCCAACATTTTTTTTTACTTATTCATTCATCATTTTGCATTTTTTTTACCTCGCTTAATGCAATAAGGCAAGCAAAAAAATAAAATAAATAGATAAATAAAATACTTACATAAAATACTTACATGCTCTCTCTCTCTTACAAATACTTACATACTCTCTCTCTCTCTCTCTCTCTCTCTCTCTCTCTCTTTTATTATTAATTCTCATTCATGGTGTTATTCTTGTTGTTGTTGTTGTTGTTGTTGTTGTTGTTGTTGTTGTTGTCGTTATTGTTGTTCTTGTTGCTGTTGTTGTTGTTGTTGTGGTTGTTATTTTTATTGTTTTTCTTTTTCATCTAATGTTTCTTTATCTTTATAGTATTAACATTATTATTTTAATATTGCTGTTTTTAATATTTTTATTATTACTATTCTTCTTCTTCTTCTTCTTCTTCTTTTTCTTCTTCTTCTTTTTTTTCTTCTTCTTCTTCTTGTTTTTTTTCTACTTCTTCTTCTTCTTCTTCTTCTTCTTCTTCTTCTTCTTCTTATTCTTCGTCTTCTTCTTCTTCTTGTTTTTTTTCTACTTCTTCTTCTTCTTCTTCTTCTTCTTCTTCTTCTTCTTCTTCTTCTTCTTCTTCTTCTTATTATTATTATTATTATTATTATTAATTTTCTAAATTTCTTAATCTATTTATTTTAATTTTTTTTTCAACTATTATAAATTATCATATGTTTTTATATTTAAAAGATTTGTGTTATATATTCATGGATTTTTTTTATTTATTTATCTACTTATTTTTATTATTATTATTATTATTTATTTATTTATTAAATTTAACCTAACTTAACCTAACATAATGTAACATCACCTAAACTAGCCTAAACTAACCCAAACTTAACATAACCTAAATTAGCTTAACCTAACTTTGTTGTTGTTGTTGTTGTTTTTCTTCCTCCTTTCTTTTTATTGTTGTTCCTAACCTAACCTAACCTAACCCAACCTATAATACCCTAAATTAACCTAACCTAAATTAAGCAAAGCTGGCCTAACCTAACCTAACATAACCTAACTTAACCTAACCTAACCTAACATAACGTAACATCACCTAAACTACCCTAAACTAACCCTAACAACCTAACCTAAAGTAACCTAACCTAACCTAACTTAACCTGACCTGACCTAACCTAACCTAACTTCACCTTACTTGAATTACATTCAAGTATCGATCAGTCAGTGGAGACGAGGCTTGCTGGTTTTCCCCACCCCTCACAACCCAACCGACATATATACACACACACACATTCTCTCTCTCTCTCTCTCTCTCTCTCTCTCTCTCTCTCTCTCTCTCTCTCTCTCTCTCTCTCTCTCTCTCTCTCTCCCTCTAACTCCCTTCGTAATTTCTAGCATCTAGCCAAAAAATATCTCTAATAACTTTGCTGCTTCTTCTTTCCCTACTCTATTTCAACCAGATGGCACCACTGCTATCGCATCTATTTCTAAAGCTGAAATCTTTGCTCAAACCTTTGCTAAAAATTCTACCTTGGACGATTCTGGGCTTGTTCCTCCCTCTCCTCCTCCCTCTGACTACTTCATGCCACCTATTAAAATTCTTCGCGATGGTGTTTTCCATGCCCTCGCTGGCCTAAACCCTCGGAAGGCTTATGGACCTGATGGGGTCCCTCCTATTGTTCTCCAAAACAATGCCTCCGTGCTTGCACCTTGCTTAGTCAAACTCTTTCAGCTCTGTCTGTCAACACTACCTTTCCTTCTTGCTGAAAGTTTGCCTACATTCAACCTGTTCCTAAAAAGGGTGACCGTTCTAATCCCTCAAACTACCGTCCTATTGCTTTAATTTCCTGCCTATCTAAAGTTTTTTAATCTATCCTCAACAGGAAAATTCTTAAACATCTATCACTCCACAACCTTCTATCTGATCGCCAGTATGGGTTCCGTCAAGGCCGCTCTACTGGTGATCTTCTGGGTTTCCTTACTGAGTCTTGGTCATCCTCTTTTAGAGATTTTGGTGAAACTTTTGCTGTTGCCTTGGACATATCAAAAGCTTTTGATAGAGTCTGGCACAAAGCTTTGATCTCCAAACTACCCTCCTACGGTTTATATCCTTCTCTCTGTTTACTTCATCTCAAGTTTCCTTTCTGACCGTTCTGTTGCTGCTGTGGTAGACGGTCACTGTTCTTCTCCTAAATCTATTAACAGTGGTGTTCCTCAGGGTTCTGTCCTGTCACCCACTCGCTTCTTATTATTCATTAATGATCTTCTAAACCAAACTTCTTGTCCTATCCACTCCTACGCTGTAGATACCACCCTGCACTTTTCCACGTCTTTTCATAGATGTCCAACCCTTCAGGAGGTAAACATATCACGTAGGGAAGCCACAGAACGCCTGACTTCTGATCTTTCTAAAATTTCTCATTGGGGCAGAACAAACTTGGTATTGTTCAATGCCTCAAAAAATCAATTCCTCCATCTATCAACTCGACACAAACTTCCAGACAACTATCCCCTCTTCTTCAATGACACTCAACTGTCCCCCTCTTCTACACTGAACATCCTCGGTCTGTCCTTTACTTATAATCTGAACTGGAAACTTCACATCTCATCTCTAGCTAAAACAGCTTTTATGATGTTAGGTGTTCTGAGACGTCTCCGCCATTTTTTCTCACCCTCCCTAGCTGCTAACTCTGTACAAGGACCTTATCCGTCCATGTATGCAGTATGCTTCACATGTCTGGAGGTGGTTCCACTCATACTGCTTTTCTAGACAGGGTGGAATCAAAAGCTTTTGGTCTCATCAACTCCTCTTCTCTAACTGACTGTCTTCAGCCTCTCTCTCACCGCCGCAATGTTGCATATCTAGCTGTCTTCTACCGCTATTTTCATGCTAACTGCTCTTCTGATCTTGCTAACTGCATGCCTCCCCTCCTTCCGCGGCCTCGCTGCACAAGACTTTCTTCTTTCTCTCACCCTTATTCTGTCCATTTCTCTAACGCAAGAGTTAACCAGTATTCTCAATCATTCATCCCTTTCTCTGGTAAACTCTGGAACTCCCTGCCTGCTTCCGTATTTCCACCTTCCTATGACTTGAATTCCTTCAAGAGGGAGGTTTCAAGGCACTTATTCATCATTTTTTGACCACTGGTTTGACCCTTTTATGGGACTGGCATTTCAGTGGGCATTTTTTTTTTTATTACATTTTTGTTGCCCTTGGCCAGTGTCCTTCCTACATAAAAAAAAAAAAAAATAGTAGTAGTAGTAGCAGTAGTAGTAGTAGTAGTAGTAGTAGTAGTAGTAATGCTATTTTTCATATATTTAGTAATTATTTTTTTTTCATATAAATATTTATATTTATATTTTTTTGTTTTGTTTTGACATTCATACGAATGCTATAAAGGTGAAGCATAGTATTTATTTGATTAATTAATTAATTTATTTATCTATTTATTTTGATTTTTTAAATTAATTAATTTATTTATTTTTATTATTATTATTACTTTTTTTTTACGTCTCTATGATAAGCAAAGCATTATAGACCTTATGAAAGCACATATCCTCTAGAGTCTTGCCCTAAAAAAGATTCTATAAAGTAAAAAATAAAGGGAATAAGTGTCAGTGACAGTTGATGAATAGAGGAAGGCGTGGCAGAAATTACCATAAAACGTATATAAATGAAAATTTATCTTCCTCGTATTTTCACACTTGCGTTTGCTTCTTGAAAATTTAGCTGGGTGGGTCATATAGCACACATATTGTTCTTTCCTCCATTGTAGTTTGTTTCCAGCAAGCCCCCTAAATAAAGTTTCTGTTTTTTTTTTTTTTTTTTTTTTTTAAGAAATGACGAATTTCATTCTAACGCTGATCACTGAGCGGAGCGTAGACGAGCTGCTATCCTCAAGGACGTTACCTCTCTCTCTCTCTCTCTCTCTCTCTCTCTCTCTGTCTCTTAGTGAAGAAGAATTAACATAAGTAAATAAGACTTTAAATAAAAAGAATATATATATATATATATATATATATATATATATATATATATATATATATATATATATATATATATATATATATATATATATATATATATATATATATATATATATATATATATATATATTCAAAGATAATGAATATCCTCTGGGGAAGGGGTGACGATCCTTATTTAACCCTTATTCTAGTTGAATTTTGACAAGTCTACGTTAAAATGTTTGCCATTTTCTGCAGTGATAAAGAAACGTAGAGGGGTAGCTAATATATCTAGTTGTTAATTGTATCTTTTTTCTTTTTTTTTTCATTTATTCTTTTATTAATTTTTCTTTTCATTACTTAATTATGCATTATGCCGACACTGCAGATTACAATTGCAGATATTGCAAGTATTTTTGACACAATACAAGCACATCCAGCTAAACTATTGCTACAGTATAGAGAGAGTATTTCGATTACATACCTTTTTCTTCATCTTCTTCTTTTCTTTTTTTTTTTTAATAAATTTAATAATAAATAAATAAGTAAATAGGTATTGTCAAATGAAATCGTCGAGATTACGCAGGGGTTCCGGGCAATACTTGGATGGGTGACTACACAAGCCTCATCTGTCTGAGAAAATGAAAAATAAGAATAAGAATAGGGAGAATGAACGAAAATTTTAAGTAATAAAGATAACAGTAAGAATTGTTATAACAAGAATAAGAAAAATTACAATAAAGGAATATAAAAAAAAAGAAAGAAAGCATCCCATGTCTTTCTTCCTAATTGTCATATAAGGGTGAATTCTTTTGTATATTTTCCAACATTTCCAATACAACGATATGAATGGGGGAAGAAAGAATATGAATAATAGAAAGAAGGCCTCCCAACACCTAGTTCTCCGGTCTTGGCCAATTAGCTAACGGCGGGATCAGCGCAGTTAAGCAGGGGGTCCGGGCAGAACTTGGATGGGTGACCGCAAAAGCCTCATCTCTCTGAGAATAGGAAAAAATAGCAATAAGAATAAGCAGAACGAACGAAAAACGAAAATAATAAAATAACAATAACAACTATAATAAAAATAAGAAGATTAAGAATAAAAAGAACAAAAATAAAGGAAAGAAGTAATAATATATCTCTATTGCTAATTGTCGTAGAATAATAAATGAAGAGGCAATTTTAGTGCATATTTTCCAACATTTTCAGCACAACAATGCAATAACAATACAGGAAAGAATAATAATAAGAGAAATACGCCCTCCCAACACCTTGTTCTCCGCTCTTGACCAATAAGCTGACGGCGGGATCAGCAAGGTTAAGCAGGGTGTCCGGGCAGAACTTGGATGGGTGACCGCACAAGCCTCATATCTCTAAAAGTAGGAAAAATTAGAATAAGAATAGGAAGAATAATAAAAAAATGAAAATAATAAAGATAACAATAATAATTATGACAAGAATACGAAAAAAAATAGAATAAACAGAATGAAAAAAATAAGAATATCACAACTTTCTTGCTAATTGTCTTAGAATTTTAAATGACATGTTAGTTCTGCTGTATATTTTCCAAGATATGTTATGAATGAGGGAAGAAAGAATAAGAATAAGAATAAGAACAAGAACAAAATTAATTAGACTAACAATAATGATCACATCTTTCATGCGGTGACTGCGTGGGCGATGAGCCTCACTGGACGTTTCTGATCAATCACAAGGCAGGGTTGGAGTCGTGGGGCCCACCCGATTCATATATAAAGGGATTTTGTGGGAAGCGCGGGTTCTCAAGGGGACACCGGACCACTTTCAGATGAAAGAGGATAGCACGAACCGCACTTCTCCCACTGACGCCACGGCAATGGGGCCCCCGGCCATTGGCATGACGTTCCGGTAGTGGTACCCCCCGTGGCAGTTATGGAGCGGCCAGCACTGATGGTGGGGACGGCAACCACACTATTCAGTGGAAGCCACTTCACCCCCCCCCACAGAGGTAGTTTGGTGCGGCCAGAGCTGGGTAGTAAGGTAGTCAAGAGATGGTGGGGCGGGGCCCTGGAAGCATCCATGCAGGAATCTCCATTCACCCCCCACCACCGGCGACTTACCACGTGCAAGCAGATGGTATTAGATTTGACCCCTCGTTGCGGTGAGGGAGCCTTTTCGAGCCTCTGTCATTGCACATCCTACAATCACGTCAATCATTATCACAAACCATCCTCACCCTCCCCATGCACATAACACCACGACATTTTTTATATAATTTTTTTTTTTTTTTTTTTTTTTTTTTTTTTTTTAGCAGGTTGGCCTTTTTGCAGGACGAGTCACAGGACACGAGATGAAAGGACCGACACCGTTTTTTCACCCACCACATTACATCACACAATAAATATCCCGGCCATCAACAAATCACTCTACTACTATCCGTGGTTCGGAACCCACGTAAAACTGTAGGTCCCTCCGCTATACGGATGTACTTCTTCCTCTGTCCTTCTTTGAACCAATAAAAAACACACAAAAAAACCCTTTTTACTCTGACTGTCCTTCACTCCTCTTTCACATCCTGATAATGCAGGCTCTGGATAGTCTGGCCCCTAACTTGTGCGTGGTTTGGCCTGGTGTTTTGGGTGCGTGGGCGGCGTCCGTTGCCGTGGCTATTTTGGGCTTGGCTTGCTCGGTTGGTTACGGACTCTCCTGCTTTCCCCGATAAGGACCTTATCTCCCTTGCCATCTTAGAATGAATATAACACGTTTAAAAAAAAAAAAAAAAAAAAAAAAAATATGTCCTTCCTAATTCAAATTGCGCCTGGGTTAAGCCCCAGTGACTATTTCTCCTATTAAAATTCCCTTCTTATCACCCCGCTATTCTTCCCACTATCCCCACTTCTCCCTCCCCATCTTTTCTCTCTTTGTTATGTTATGTTATAAGCGCGGGCAGACTCCACGGATGAAGACCTCGATAAGATATTCCAACTTCAGACATGTTTAGAGTTAGAAGAGCATGGTTTTACCCCACAAATCCCCCCTGAACTAAAGGCAAAGAGATCAATAATTATCTTCAATGTGGACCCACACATCTTCAGAAATACAGAGGAGGACATCACACAAGAACTTCAGCAGCACAATTCCTGGATTAATTTGATACACAACGTATTCAAATTCCCAAATTCCAAAACAATAAAAATTACATTTGGAGAAGCCACAACAGCAATAAAAGCAAGAGATCACGGCATCAGACTTTTCCACATGAGCATTCCAAAGCACCAAATTCAACAAGAGAAATTTTATAGAATCCAAACTTGCTTTAAATGCTATGCTATGGAAGATCATAACACCAATTCCTGCCCCAAGCACAAAGAATTTAAAATTTGCTCAGAATGCGCCGAAGCAACACATACATGGCGGGACTGTAAAATTTCAATGAAAAAGTGTATTAGCTGCGAGGGGGATCACAGAACCATGTCCATGAAATGCCCCAAAAGGAAAGAGATCATAAAACAACTTAGAGAAAAAGAAAAAAACATTACATATGCGAAGGCATCCAAGACACAAACAACAACTTGGAACAACACTGCATCTCCTCTTGCAACCATAAACATGGATCTTCATCTCAAGATATATTCATGTATGATACATGCGCATATAATGAATCTAACAGAACCCGGATGCTATGAGAGAGTACTGAATTCAACCTTCACTGCAAATAACCTCCCTAATATAAAAATCCCAGAAGCACCAGACTCAAGGAAACTTATCAAGATTATGACGCAAGAAGAGGAAAATATGAATGATGATGATACAAACAAGCAGACTCAGGAAAAAAAAAAATATGATGGTACTGAGAATACCAAGCAGGAGCAAGACAAAGTCAGTGTTCAACAAGAATCAGAGGAAACTACTATTCACCAAAGAAGTCGTAATGCAAAAATAAACAGTAAAGACATACAGCTAAAAATATATACCCCTGTTAGTGCAGGTTGGCCTGATCATTTGTCATCTCGGGTGCTGGTCACAAGTCTGAATGAAAACAAATTCAAATACACATACACAGACCATACAATAGAAGACACTGAGCTACTGAACGTAATTGAAACCAATGGAATTACAATAGACAGAACATGCTGGAACATAGTTGACGATGCTGTGTTTAGGAAAATAAGATCTGGGCTTATAGCCGAAAAGACACCACCACCCAAAGACACATCAAGAAGACAAAGAAAATACTCCAAGTAATTGTTAACTCACACTACAAGGATAACACGCAGCATGGTCCCGAACAGTTTAAAAATAATTCAACATAACGTACAACAATGGAACAACCGAAGAATTTCACTCTCAAACACCTACAGAATCATTGACCCAGACATAGTACTAATCAACAGTCACTGCCTAACAGACAGCAGTACAATGAAAATCCCAGGCTATAATATACATAAGAAAAACAGTCTAAATAACCCTGCAGACGGCACAGCAATTGCAATTAAAAAGAACCTAGAATATATAATTATGGATAATTTTATCTCAGACCTACTTGCTGTAGAAATCACTACTACAACTGGCAAAATTATAATATCAACCCTGTACCAACCACCGGCAAGGAATTATATACCAATCCCAGACTTCACCAATCTCTTCAGACGTAACTGCCCAGTCTATATGATCGCCGACCTGAACGCTAATCACCCCAACTTAGGTTACAACCATTGTAACACAAAAGGAAGACAAATTATCAATTTAATACAAAACAGATTATTACAACACATAGGTCCGGAATTCCCAACATTCCACACACAAAGCAGAGGGACAACACCAGACATTATACTAACAAGCTACCGAACACACCACAACACTCGTGCAATTCCAGGACCCCTTACCACCAGCGATCATATACCCATCATATTTACAATATCCATCACACCAATTCTAATTCCAGCATCTCCTAGACCAAACTACCCAAAAGCAGACTGGGAAAAATTTAAAATACAAGTTAACAATACTCTACACAGGAACAACTTAGATAACGGAACTCTGGAATCAATTGACACTGCAGCCGAAAACTGGCACCGGGCAATCGAATACGCAGCTCAGCAGTCTATCCCTACAACAAGATATAAAAGTCTACCCTCACCCAAGCACACAAACACCACAAAACTACTTATAACACTTTTCTCAGAATTGCAAACATATTCAAGAGTTAATGGATGGAACATAGATAGTTACAGATACTACAAACACATACAAACAATCCTTCAAGAAGCACTCATCACAGAAAACCAAGAACACTGGCACAAACTTATCCAAGACATCTCCAACACATACACAGACCCCATTGCATTCTGGAAAAAAATAAAATTAATAACAGATATAAGAGAACAAGAACCACATTACATTAAAAACAAAAACAACATAAAAGTATACAGCACCGAAGAAAAAGAGAGAGTTCACAGGGAATACTGGCAAGATATTTTCAATGGTGAAGATGATGATGAAGGCGACAATAACACAGAAGCAGTACTACAACATATACAAAATAATATACAAAGAACCGTCCCGTACGTCAACGCAGACATGTCCAGACTTAACACCCACACTACAGACATGGAAATAACTGCAGAAGAAGTAAAAAAATATAATTAGCAAATTAAAGAGAACCAGTCCTGGTGAAAGTGGGATCAACAAAACCATTCTCTCTCAACTACCAGACACAGCAATAGGAAGACTTACTGACATCTATAACAGTGCCATATCAGCCGGATATTTTCCACACAGATGGAAAAATGCCCTCATAAGACTCATTCCTAAACCAGTCAAATCCCCACACCAACCTCAAAATTATAGACCTATTTCACTACTAGAAGTTCCAGGAAAAATACTCGAACGAATAATCAACACCAGATTAAAAACTCACCTCGAAAACAACAATATGTACAACACCAATCAGTTTGGATTCCGTAGCAATAGGGGTACCACACACGGACTGGCACTCATCACTGAAGAAATAGCACAAAACAAATCCGACAAAGGACAATGCCAAGTTATCTTAAGGGATATAACTAAAGCATTTGATCAGGTTTGGCACCTCGGCCTAAAGCACAAAATACTTCAATTACACCTACCAATAACTACAGAAAAATTTTGATGTGATTTCTTAACAAACCGGACAGCCTCCATCAAAATAACTAATTATGTTGGACCAACTTTTAACCTCAATTGTGGTGTACCACAAGGAAGTGTTCTTTCTCCAACCCTTTTCACAATCTACACTAATGACATGCAGTACCCCAACCAAAATTTGAACATTAGCTTCGCTGATGACATAACCCAAATAGTCGGATACCCGGGTAGATCAAAAAATATGTTAAACATAAAAACTGAAAGAGCAATCAGAGTAATTAATAACTATGAAAGAAAATGGAAAATTAAAACAAACATGAATAAATTCACGCCTCTCCACCTCGGAGCCAAAAAAACCTTTCCCTTAATCATCAACGACGAAGAAATAGAATTTAAAAATAATGGCAAATGTCTAGGTCTAACCATTACCACCACTGGTTATTACAAACACATTCAGGAACGAAAGAATATAGCAGATGCTGCACTACAGAAACTATATAAACTGTATAAATTGCCAGAAAAAATCAAAATTCACTTAGTTAAAGCACTAATCCTACCTATACTTGACTATCCACCAATCCCAACGCACACTATGAGTAAACACCAGATAAGCAAACTACAAAAAGTACAAAATAAAGCATTGAGATTCGCCACCAACCAGAAACACCCGTACACTATGACAACAGAACAAATACACACACACACTAGAACAACACCTCTAAACATACGCCTACACTACAGAGCCAAGACAATATGGAACAGAATAGAAGAACTAGAAATACCAACCTACCAAGCCCTTAAAGACAAACTAAACCAAATAGACAAGTACCACCGTGACTACCCAAGCAGCCTGCAGGCATGTAACACTACACCCACACCAATTTACTAACAGTCCAACCGACAACACATACTTACCTTGATTCACTTACCTACATACTTCCTGTGCCAACTTACCTGAGGATGTCCGTACACCAGAACACACCATAAACAGGGCATCTGAAAGGGAAAGAACATTGTGTTGCACCAACACACTACACAACATACACCTACACTTGCTTCACACTGGATACGCGGCTGAGCTCCTCTCCTACTCCGCGCCCTGAGTCGGCGGTGGGCTGGTGTGACAGGGCTAAGCGCCAGCTCCACCCAAAAGTCCACCGTCGAGGGGTTCCGGCCACTGGAAGGGCTTGCAGGCCTCCAGCTAGCGGAGCTAAGTGAGGGAGTTGCACCTCGTCCTGAGTCGCTAGCATCAGGGAACCACATCTTGGGGGGTGAACAGTTGCGTGGTGTTGGCGAGGGGAATAGTGGTGGAATCTCCGCTTGACTCCACCTATGGTGCAACAGGGAGACACAGCCCGTCCTGTGCCATCACATGAAGCATGCAAAAAGTACACCTACACACTATATTAACACATATATTACACATTCATAAATGATTTACCTTGCAATGTATATAAGGAGTTCGTAAATATATAATCTTCATAAATATATAATATAATATATAATCTCTACAGATTAAATAAAAAAAATATATATATATATATATATATATATATATATATATATATATATATATATATATATATATATATATATATATATATATATATATATATATATATATATATATATATAGATAGATAGATAGATAGATATATGTATATATATATATATTTATATATATATATATATATATATATATATATATATATATATATATATATATATATATATATATATATATATATATATATATATATATATATATGAATAAATAAATAAGGAAAGAAAACTAACTCAAACACATATTTCATATGTAAAACACAAGGCAGGGAAACGGAAATAGGACACAGAAAGAAAGAAAAGAACAATCTTGTTGATAGGGAAGGGACGCTTCTCATACAAAACATCACACAAAAATAGCAAGGTGGTTAGCCCACCAACTTTTCTCTTCTACTATCTTTCAATATTTTCTAACTTTTATACTTCTTCTATACTAACTCTTATTCTTCACCCCTCTTTTCTATTTATAAAAAAAAAAAAAAAAAAAAAGCGCGGGCAGACGGAGGTCTATCACATGAGACAGCAGACAGACAGACACTCAGACAGAGAAGAGAGCAGAGAGCAGAGAGAAGACATACCTGCCTCTCCTCAACACGAACAGACGAGCAGCAGACATTGTAGACCACGTTCTCTCGAAGCACTCGCCTGGTTCGCCCCGTGCTTGGTTGCTCTGGCCCCAGGGTTGAGTAACCTTGCTGGATAGCGAGCCCCCAGTGCAGGAGGTGACTGATCTTCCAACGCAGTCTACGTGTCTACCAGCCATACTCGTGCCAGCTTTGCACACCAGGGAAACTTCCACCTTGGCAAGTCTCCCAAGACCTGTGTATCGGGGATTCTTTATTGAGTCCCGCTCAGGCATCTTTTTCTCTCGTACTGTATTTCATTTTCGCCTTTAGCGTCCGTCCAGAAGGTCAAGGTGAACCGTGCGGCTTGCACAAGGGGGGCCCTCAGAGGGCTGCCTTAAGCCTTTTGGATTGGTCGGGCAAACACTCTTGTTAGGGATAGGTTGTGCCTCAGGACGGTTACGTCGGTTGTTAGCAGCTGGACCGTCAAACTGGGGCGCATAGGCAGGCTTCTTCCATAAACTATCTTTAGCTGTGTTTGTGTATCGGCCTTTGGCCCTTTGTAGGTCTTAGAAGGTTTTTACTTTTATTACTTTTACTGTGCATCACCACCACTCGATGCTCTCAGCATAAGACTCCTGAAGAAGAAAAATGCCAAGAGTAAAGATCAAACACCCAGACCCCTCTGCAAAGAACAAGCTAAAACTACTAAGGCTACTCTCGGAGAAACTGATCTATGCCACACGGATCATACCAATCACAGACTCCTTCGCCGTCATTACTAGAACGGATGAAGACACAGACAACATCTTCTCGCCAAACACCATCAGTCTCTTGAAGGAGGAAGAATTTTCGCCTGTTTTACCACCAGAAATCAAGGCAAAAAGAACCATTCTCTTGTTCAACACTGACGACCACATCTACTCAAAATCCGAAAAAGACATTACTGCTGAGCTCTTGAACGAAAACAACTTCCTTAACGAAGGAATTGACAATGTATTTAAAATCCCCAGAACAAAGATGATAAAAATTACTCTGAACAGCTCCACCTCAGCAAGAAAAGCAACTGAAACAGGGCTGCTAGCATTTAATATGAGCATTCCTCACTATAACATAAAAATAGAAGAATTTATTCCCATCCTCACCTGCATGAGATGTTACGCTATTGAGAATCATCCTACCAACAAATGTGATAAACCAAAAACATACGAAATATGTTCAGAATGTGCCGTGACAGGGCACACATGGAGAACATGCCACAACACCACAAAAAATGCATCAATTGCAACGAACCTCACAGAACTCTGGCCTTCAAGTGTAAGAAAAGGAAGGAAGTCATAGAACAAAAAAGAAAGCAAACACCAACTAACTCAAACAAAACATACAGCCAGACAGTTAATGCTAACACCTACAGCGCACCCACACAGCAACCATTCGACAGGGACACATGTGCCAAGATTACCTCATGTATGCTTCACGCACATATGATAAATGCTGTAAACCCAGGGACTTACAATGATGAGTTCAACAGAGCACTAACACTTAACAACCTCCCAAAAATAGATCTTCCACCAAACCCGCCATCTAAGCAGATTCTCACAATGATGACCAACAGCAACATCTCAAACACACAACCTCAAACACAACAACAGCAAGGAAACACACAAAACACAAGCACCAAACAGGCAAGCATGTCCCCACACATCCAAAACACAAACATCACACAAGCAAACACGCTCCCGCAGACTAAAGACATATACAACACAGACACAAACATTACAATGGAAGGCACACAAGAATTCGTAGATCCTGAAGAACAAATGCCAGAACTCGAAAAAATAAAAGGAACAGATCTGGGATTGATAATAATTGCAAAGAAAAGCAGGGGCTGGCCAATGGGAAAAGAATTAAGCCTGAAGGAAATAGAAGAAGGAATAGAAGCAGGAACATATAAATGGAGATTTACAGCTAAAAACATATCAGAGGAAGAGGTATGGAAAAGCCTCATAAACAACGAAATAAACCTTGACAACTGCTTCAGGGTCACAGATGACCAAAAATATAATAAAATACGAAATGGCTTGCCCAGTGAGTTGACCCCACCAAAACATAAAGTAGCAAGAAAAAATAGCCAATAGGCACACCATCATATACATTCAACATACACAAAACTTTAGAAAACATTAACATAGTACAGCACAACGTCGCTCACTGGAACACCAACAAACAAACACTAATAGCAACTTACTCTCAAATTGATCCACACATTATCCTAATTAATAGCCACGGCTTAAAAACAACAGAAAACATAAAACTACACAATTACACCACCTACCTCATCAACTCCAGTGAAGAAATGCATGACGGATCGGCAATCTTAATAAAACAAAATATCAAACACAAAGTAACAGACGATTTCGATACTGATATCTTACAAATTACAATAGAAACAAACACAGGACCCATCAACATAGCAACCACATATTTACCCCCAAGAAGACCTTACCTCCCTATCACAGATTTTCACAGAATTGCTTCACAAAACTACCCTACTTACATAATAGGAGATTTAAATGCACACCATCCACAAATAGATAATAAAAAGGAAAACACAGTAGGAAAAGCCCTGATGATGCTCATAAACATCAACAAACTCACTCATATAGGACCAGATTTCCCCACGTTTATATCTCACAACTCCAGATCAACACCAGACATAATACTAACTAACAACAAAACATACCATAACATAGACATACAAACTGGACCTACAACCTCATCTGATCACTTACCCATTATAATAAAAATCACTGCAAAGCCGGTAAAGATAGAAACGTCACCCACATATTCACTCAAAAAGACAAACTGGGAAGAATTCAAGATCACAACACAACACAAAACAAGAAATATCAATGTAGACCCTTATATGGACCAACAAACACTTGAAAACTCATTAAAAGAATGGACAACAGCAATAACATCAACCATGGAAGAACACATACCAACTACAAAACATAAAACAGTACAAAAATCATTAGTTACCCCTAAAACTAAAGAGTTACAGTGGTGGGCTCAGCAACTTATAGAAAACAGCATGATAGCAGGCTGGACCTACACTAAATACATCACATACAAAACTATTAGGCAAGCAATAGTAACAGAATGCAAGCAACAAAGTAACAAAAACTGGGAAAATAAAATAAAGAAACTAAATCATCTACATAAAAACCCACAGAAATTCTGGCAAAATATAAAGCAGCTAAAAGGCAACAAAACAAGACAAACACCATACTTAATACATGAAAACACCAAAATCTACGAAGAAAACCAAAAAGAAACTATTTTTAGAGAAATATGGAGCAATGTTTTTAAAATAAGTCCAGAAGAGAACTTGACTTTTGATCAAGAGAACGACCAAACAGTAAACGAATATATAAACAACAATAGAATACTTACACTTCCTTACCAACATGCAGACCCAGCCAATCTTAATATAAATAATGAATACATATCTCCCATCACACTACAAGACATTAAAAATACAATAAAACAGCTAAAAAACAACACCCCAGGACACACTAAAATAAACAAAACTATATTAGGAAATCTCCCTAACGAAGTACTAGATATATACACAAAGCTACTTAACGTCTCTCTCTCCATGGGATACTTCCCAAAAACCTTCAAACACGCACAAATAAAATTAATTCCTAAGCCAGACAAACCAACCACTGACCCTAACAACTTTCGCCCCATATCGTTACTAGAGGTACCAAGCAAAATATATGAAAAAATAATAAACACTAGACTCCGTACTTTTCTAGAATCCAACAATATTCTTCCATCAACACAGCACGGCTTTCGCAAAAACAGATCTACAGATACAGCTCTTGCAACAATAACAGAAACAATATCAAAAGCAATAGCAGACAAAAAACAATGCTGTGTTTCAAAAGCGTTTGATAAAGTATGGTTAAACGGCTTAAAATACAAAATACTACAAATACAAACACCTACTATACTTGCAAAACTCCTCAATAGTTTCCTCGAGAACAGAACTGCCTCCATCTCTCTCAAAAATTACGATGGCCCGAGATTCCAGCTCCATAGTGGTGTCCCTCAAGGAAGCAGCCTCTACCCCCACACTTTATACAATATATACATATGACATTCCCCCTCCACTAACAAACGGAATCAACATACAGTATGCGGATGATATAACACAAATAATCATCCAACCAGGTAAATCAAGACACATGTTAGCAAGAAAGATTGAAAGAGAAATAAAACACATAAGCAATTACGAAAACAAATGGAAGATAAAAACTAATACATCAAAATTCACTCTCCTCCCCATTGCCATAAAAAAGACAACACCTGTCACCATAGATGGAGAAAATATTCCATATGCAAACAAAGCCTCCATACTAGGACTGAAAATAGGAACACAAGGCTATACAAAACACATCTCAAACATCTCCAAAAAAGCTACTCTTGCACTTAAAATAACTAAACGCTTTGACAAACTAGACAGCAACATAAAACTACACTTGATAAAAGCATGTGTCCTCCCCATCCTAACTTACCCACCCCATATACACACTCAATGCAATATCAAACTCACAAATGCTATCCCTACAAAGAATCCAAAACAAGGCCCTAAGATTCACATACAATGAAAAATACCCATATACAAAAACAACAGAGGAATTACACTCACAAGCAAACTTATTACCTATCAACCTCACACTACATAAACGAGGCAACCAAATCAAACACAAACTAGAAGAAATACTAGATGACACACACTATAAAAACGCAACTACAGACCACGAGCAAACAAGAGACCACAACTGGTTTAAAAGGCCAATCACATATCTTAATAAAATCAATCCACTCCCAATATACACAGCATATACATAAAACATAAAACAAAAAAATAAAAACTATATAATTCACACTAGAAACATACAAAATCACTTCCATGACACAAATCGAGGCCAATCGATGTTTAAAAGTCTCTTCCCTGTACTCCTCTACCTCTGCTCCGCGCCCTGAGTTGTCGGGGTGGGGGTGTTGACTCGTGCGGTTAGGAAGAGCTGGAGGCTCACCGTAAAACAACCCCCACCCCGGTAAGGGGTGGTGGTCACCGGCTCTGTTTGCAAACACCCGGCAGCGGAGAGAGGTCGAGAGTTAGCGGCTGCACCCTGAGTCACAGTGTCAGATGGAAGCACTTCCATAACCATACTGGTATAGAGGCACTGTGAGGGGTCTACCTGAGACGGAGATTCTGGCTGAGTCACGGCCGGCGGCGCCAATAGGAGAAAATTAACTAAGTAGCAAGACAGACTGCCCGTCATCTATCATCTCAAACTGTACTTCCACTTCCAACTTTAACACACTTCTCTCTCTCAAATTCTTCTTTCATCCAACTTTCCTATCCCCAATTCGTTCGTTCGTTCGCGGGCAGACTCAGCTGAGTGTTCGTTGCGAGTTGTTGTTACTACAACTATGGCACGTACCAAGCAAACGGCTCGCAAGTCCACTGGTGGCAAGGCGCCCCGCAAGCAGCTTGCTACAAAGGCAGCTCGCAAGTCTGCTCCAGCCACTGGAGGTGTCAAGAAACCCCACCGTTACAGGCCTGGAACCGTTGCTCTCCGTGAGATCCGCCGTTATCAGAAGAGCACTGAGCTGCTTATCAGGAAACTGCCTTTCCAGCGCCTGGTGCGTGAAATTGCTCAGGATTTCAAGACTGACCTCCGCTTCCAGTCCTCTGCTGTCATGGCTCTCCAGGAAGCTTCCGAGGCTTACCTCGTGGGTCTGTTTGAGGATACCAACCTGTGCGCCATGCATGCCAAGCGCGTGACTATCATGCCAAAGGACATCCAACTGGCTCGTCGCATCCGCGGCGAGCGTGCCTAAGAAGTCATCCACGAATGATCTTCATAACAGCAATATCTAGGCCCTTTTTATGGCCAAACATCTCTTTCATTTAAAGAATTTTCATAGGCAATCTGTTTGGTTTTGTGGAAGAAAATAGTTATTTTCCATCTTTCAGCATCAGGTTAATAATTAACTTTCGACTTTCAACTCAATATCCTTCCCCTTTTTTTTATTATTATTCCCTCTTCCATGGCCATATCTCTTTCACTTGGGAGAACTTTTATCTTTCTTTATCTCTATTTTTTTTTTATCTTTTCTTTATCTCCACTGAATAATAATCACGATAATAATAAGCATAATAATAATAATAATAAAAATAATAATAATAATAATAATGATACAATAATTATTATAATAATAATCATAAAAAAAACAACAATATTAATAATATTAATAATGATAATAATAATAATAATAATAATAATAATAATAATAACAATAATAATAATAATATTAATAAGAATAACAATAATTATAATAATAATGCATTTGTCTATATCGTATCTTTTTTCCTTTTAAAGTGTGGCTCCAATGGAGCCGGGTATTACTCTATACTGGCAGCAGTATACTGGCCGCCTGTTTACTTGGAGGAGGTATACTTGGTAACAGCCTTGGTGCCTTCAGAAACAGCGTGTTTTGCCAGTTCACCAGGCAGAAGAAGACGGACAGCGGTATGGATTTCCCGGCTGGTGATGGTGGAGCGCTTGTTATAGTGTGCCCGGCGGGATGCCTCGGCAGCGATGCGCTCGAAAATGTCATTCACGAACGAGTTCATGATTGACATGGCCTTGGAAGACACGCCAGTGTCTGGGTGGAATTGCTTGAGCACCTTGTAGATGTAGATGGAGTAGCTCTCCTTCCTCCTGCGCTTCTTCTTCTTCTTGTCGCCCTTGGCAATGGCCTTCTGTGCCTTGCCAGCTTTCTTGGCAGCCTTTCCTGATGCTTTGGGAGGCATAGTGTCGCCGTACTGCTGTGAGAAAGTGTGTGCGTTTTCTTTCTTCTTCTTCTTTTGAGGGGATAGAAAGTTTGGGTGAAACTAGGGGGGGGGGGTAGAGTTGAGAGTTGGAGGGAATAATAGGTTGGATGAAAGTGAAGTACAGATAAAGAATGAAAGGTGGCGGGCGATACGCCTTGCTGTTCTTATTAATTGTACTCCTTGACGCAGTGCAAGGTGTGTCTATTGATTAGGGACAAGTGTCAGTGTGTAGATATATATATGTTTTAGTTTTACTGGTTGTTTGGTGAGTGCGTGTGTGTTTTGTGTGCGTGTGCATGTGTGTGCGTGGGTGTATTTATGTGTGTGTGCGTGAGTTTATTTTGTTTTTGTTTCCCTCTTTCTTCTTCTCTTTTCCCTGTTTATGTGTAAAGTGGTTGTGGAACCTCTCGTTCAAGAGCTTTTGCCGTTTTCTTGAACCATGTGTGTTCCGAGTTGTTGTTGTGGTTTTCTGTTATTGTTTGTATGTATGTGTTGTCTTGTAGTATATGTTGAAGTGTGTATTTTGTCTTCTGTGCTCGTTCGTGTAATATAATGTTTATTGGTTTCAGATTGCTTAATTGATGCAGGTCTAAAGTAGTTTTTCTGTATGGGTATTTTTCATTGTATGCGAATCTTAAGGCTTGGTTCTGGATTTTCTGTAGTTTGCTAATTGCATGTTTTGAAAGTGTAGCCAGAGGATAATCTGGGTATATTAGCATTGGAATTATGCAGGCTTTAATCAAATGTAGTTTAATGTTAGTGGTTAGTTTATGAAATCTTTTTAGAGTGTATAGTGCATGTTTGGCCTTTGCTATATTGTTAGTGATTTGTGCGTTTTCTCAGTTGAAAAGTGGTATATATATTAGCGTGCCTACTCAGGATCAGGAGTCGCCACCTCAGCGAGCGTCCTGATTGGTCCAGACGCGCTCTGGGCCGATCTGATCTCGCGTATATATAGCCGTTTTTCCCAAAATTCACTACTTGCTCGCAGAGCTACCGACGAAGTTAGAGTTCTCGCGCTCCTCATTTATCACCAACCAGTACCAGGTAAAATACTTGAACGAGTAATAAACAACAGAATGAAATCAAATCTAGAATTTCTCGAACAACAATTACAATGACAACCAATTTGGATTCAGAACAGGCAGAGGAGCCATACACGCCCTAGCAATAATCACAGAAAAAAATTGCTCAGAACAAAGCAGATAAAGGCCAATGCCAAGTTATTATGAGGGACGTAACAAAAGCATTTGATCAAGTATGGCACTTAGGATTAAAATATAAAATACAACACCTGCAATTCCCAACTTCATTAGAAAAATTCTTAAGTGACTTCCTCTCAGACAGAACAGCATCCATTAAAGTTGATAATCACACAGGTCTACCATTCGACCTCAACTGTGGCGTTCCCCAAGGGAGCGTCCTCTCACCTACCCTTTACACAATATACACGAACGACATAGAAAACTCAAACCGATACCTAAACATACTATACGCTGACGATATCACCCAAATCATCGGTTATCCAGGGAAATCTAAGAACATGATAAACAGACAAACAGAAAGAGCAATATTATCAATAAATAACTTTGAGGACAAATGGAAAATAAAAACAAACCTAAACAAATTTACGCCTCTACATATTGGTGCAAAAAGAGCAACTCCACTACAGATAAATGATAATGAAATAGAATTCAAAAAAACAGGAAAATGTTTAGGGTTAACACTAACTACTTCAGGATATTTTAAACACATAGACGAGCGATGTAACTCTGCAAACACAGCCTTAGCTAAACTATATAAACTACGGAACTTGCCAGAAAACATAAAAACTCACCTAGTTAAAGCTCTAATTCTACCCATACTGGAGTTTCCCCCTATTCCCATACACACATTGAGTAAAAACCAAATCAGAAGACTACAAAAAATACAAAATAAGGCTCTTAGATTTGCCACAAATCAGCGGTACCCATACACGATGACAACACAACAAATTCACACACACACAAACTCTATACCACTAAATATACGTTTACATAACAGAGCAAAAGATATATGGGACAGAATTGAAACTCTTGACATCCCCATCTACAGTGAACTACTAGAACAACACAATAACATACAAAGATTTCATCGTGACTTCCAAAGCAGCCTACAAGCCCGTAATAATATCCCAATGCCAATATACTGAAAACAAAGGTGCTAGTTACTATACAAGATACACTCACTCACCTTCACAATTTCTGCCAACTTACCTGTGGATGACCATAAACAAATACAATCCAAACACAGTGAATCTGAAAAGGGAAAGTTATGCCCACTTACCAACATTGTTCCTGTTAACTTACCTTATTATGAGTGTAGAAAAACCTACATTACACATGCAGAATCTGAAAAAAAAAGCACAATGAGAAACTAGTACATTACACAACAAACACATAATTGCTTCACACGGGGTCGGCTGAGCTCCTCTCTACCCACTCCTGGCCCTGAGTCGGCGGTAGGCTGGTGTGACAGGGCAGTTGCCAGCTCCACCACAGCCGAGGGGACTACGCCACTGGCAGGGCTTGCAGACCTCCAGTTGATGGAGATGGGTGGAGGGTTGCACCTCGTCCTTAGTCGCTGGCACCCGGGGACCACACCTTAGGGGGGGTGAAGAGTTGCGAGGTGTCGGCGAGGGAGTAGGGGTGGAGTCCAAGCAGGGCACAACCTATGGTGCAACAGGGAGACTCAGCCATGACCGTGCCATTACATGAAGCACACATACAAAACATCTACACATACAAAACATCCACTCACCTCTATAATAGATAAGTAAATATAGAAATACAAAAATTTAAAGATGATTAAATGAATAAACATGTAAATAAACAAGTAATAAGGCATTCTTGTTGGATGGGGATGGTGATGGTTTAGCTCGTCTCTGCCTTAAAAAAATAAATAAATAAAAAAAAATAAATAAATAAAAAAATAAATAAAAAATATTATATCATATATATATGTATCTACATTCACCAACGCCACACATCACACAAACACACACACACATAACTTGAAACACAAAACCAACATTATCTTACACTCAGTATTTACATTCAAAAACACCACACATAACACAAACACACACACACACATAACTTGAAACACGAACATCAACATCAATACGAAAAAAAAAACACTCACACAAGAAACACGTACATACGAGCCTTAAAAAAATAAATAAATAAAAAAAAATAAAAAATAGCTAGTCACCACAGAAACATTTTTTTTTACCTACACTATAAAAGATAGCAACGTGGACTGCCCACACACTGTTAATTCTTACTATACTTCAATATTTTTCACTATATCCTTCTTCTATCCCCACTCTTACTTCGCTTCACCCCACTTTTCTAAAAAGAAAGAAAGAAAGATTCACTACTTGCTCGCAGAGCTACCGACGAGGTTAGAGTACTCGCGCTCCTCATTTATCACCAACAACAACAACTACTACTACTACTACTACTACTACTACTACTACTACTACCACATCATCCATTATCATGTCTGGACGCGGCAAGGGAGGAAAGGTGAAGGGAAAGTCAAAGTCCCGTTCCAGTCGTGCTGGACTCCAGTTCCCGGTCGGCAGGATTCATCGCCTTCTAAGGAAAGGCAACTACGCCGAGCGCGTGGGTGCTGGTGCCCCCGTGTACCTTGCGGCAGTTATGGAGTACCTGGCTGCTGAAGTCCTTGAGCTTGCCGGCAATGCCGCCCGTGACAACAAGAAGACTCGCATCATCCCACGTCACCTGCAGCTGGCCATCCGCAACAACGAGGAACTTAACAAGCTCCTCTCCGGAGTCACCATTGCACAGGGTGGCGTGCTGCCCAACATTCAGGCCGTGCTCCTTCCCAAGAAGACTGAGAAGAAGTAAATAAAGGGCCTCCCTCACCTTCAGCCAATATCACCATCAATCCGGCTCCTCTTCGGAGCCACACGTTCAAACATCTAGAGAGTTGTGTAGACTATACTGGTATATCAATAATAAGCAAGTAGTGTATTTATTTTCGAGTTAGTTATTTGTTATTATTATTATTATTTAGTCAGGCACGCAGGTGACCGAGAATAAATATGTATACTATATTTCTACTAATGTACCTGCTGTTTGTCACAGTGGAGACTTGATTAGATGTGTTGCCTATTGTCATATGTTGAGCGTCTTTTTCATATCAATGTATATTTTGTTTAGTGAGAAACTGAGAACGATGAGGGGAGTGATCATTGAAATAAGTCAATGATAATAATAATAATAATAATAATAATAATAATAATAATAATAATAATAATAATAATAATAATAATAATAATAATAATAAAAATAATAATAATAATAATAATAATAATAATAATGATACTTGGAGAAGACCTGATGAAGTAAGAAAGATGGTTATAATTAATGATGGTTTCTTTTCTTAGCTCAGATAGTGATAGTGAACATGGTTATGAGAAAGTAGTAGTAATAATAGTAGTCTATGATCCTTCTTTCTTTTCATGATTGTGGACCTTAAAAAGGTCCGGGAGATGATGTTATTCAATGATGATAATGCAAGCTGAATAGCTGGCACCATCTCAATAATGGAGCGATTTAACCACCAAATCCGTACAGGGTACGGCCCTGATGCTTGAGGGCGTAGACAACGTCCATGGCAGTAACGGTCTTACGCTTGGCGTGCTCGGTATAGGTGACAGCATCCCTGATAACGTTCTCAAGGAACACCTTAAGCACCCCACGAGTCTCCTCGTAGATGAGACAAGAGATGCGCTTAACACCACCTCGGCGAGCTAGACGACGGATAGCAGGCTTGGTGATTCCCTGGATGTTATCACGCAGAACCTTACGGTGACGCTTGGCGCCTCCCTTTCCAAGACCATTGCCTCCCTTGATGCGGCCAGTCATGGTGATGAGAGCTGCTAGTACGACGTCCGAACGGTCTAACAGGAAGCTCACGAGTGTGCCTCAAAATAACATAACATAACAAAGAGAGAAAAGATGGGGAGGGAGAAGTGGGGATAGTGGGAAGAATAGGGGGGTGATAAGAAGGGAATTGTAGTAGGAGAAATAGTCACTGGGGCTTAACCCAGGCGAAATTTGAATTAGGAAGGACATCTTTTTTTTTTTTTTTTTTTTTTTTTTTTTTTTTTTTTTTTTTACGTGTTATATTCATTCTAAGATGGCAAGGGAGACAAGGTCCTTATCGGGGAAAGCAGGAAAGTCCGCCACCAACCGAGCAAGCCAAGCCCAACACAGCCACAGCAACGGACGCCGCCCACGCACCCAAAACCCCAGGCCAAACCACGCACAAGTTAGGGGCCAGACTATCCAGAGCCTGCACCATCAGGATGTGAAAGAGGAGTGAAGGACAGTCAGAGTAAAAAGGGTTTTTTTGTGCTTTTTATTGGTTCAAAGAAGGACAGAGGAAGAAGTACATCCGTATAGCGGAGGGACCTACAGTTTTACGTGGGTTCCGAACCACGGATAGTAGTAGAGTGATTTGGTGATGGCCGGGATATTTATTGTTTGATGTAATGTGGTGGGTGAAAAAGCAGTGTCGGTCCTTTCTTCTCGTGTCCTGTGACTCGTCCTGCAAAAAGGCCAACCTGCTAAAAAAAAAAAAAGAGAATATAAAAAATGTCGTGGCATTATGTGCATGGGGAGGGTGAGGATGGTTTGTGATAATGATTGACGTGATGGTAGGATGTGCAATGACAGAGGCTCGAAAAGGCTCCCTCACCGCAACGAGGGGTCAAATCTAATACCATCTGCTTGCACGCGGTAAGTCGCCGGTGGTGGGGGGTGAATGGAGATTCCTGCATGGATGCTTCCAGGGGGGCCCTGGAAGCATCCATGCAGGAATCTCCATTCCATCTCTTGACTACCTTACTACCCAGCTCTGGCCGCACCAAACTACCTCTGTGGGGGGTTTGAAGTGGCTTCTACTGAATAGTGTGGTTGCCGTCCCCACCATCAGTGCTGGCCGCTCCATAACTGCCACGGGGGGTACCACTACCGGAACGTCATGCCAACGGCCGGGGGCCCCATTGCCGTGGCGTCAGTGGGAGAAGTGCGGTTCGTGCTATCCTCTTTCATCTGAAAGTGGTCCGGTGTCCAATTGAGAACCTAGGCTGCGAGACGGAAAAATAATGCATAAAAAAAAGAAAAAAATGAATAAAAAACCATAAGACAAAATATATATAAAAAAAACACTAGATGTTGGCACGCAAGCCCACTCCTTCGGTCAGAGGCATGGAATGTTAATGGCGGTGTGTTTTGTCGCATCTTTTTCCCGGGAGCGGTTCGGTGCCTCCTTGGGACCTAGGCTGCGAGACAGAAAAATAATGCATAAAATAAACAAAAAATGAATACAAAGCCATAAGACAAAAAATATGAAAAAACCACTAGGTGTAGGCACACGGGCTCGCCCCACGTGAACGAGAGTGCGACGATGATTCCACTCTGACACTTTGAATAGTAGAGAAGATTAGAGAAAAAGAGAGAGAGAGAGAGAGAGAGAGAGAGAGAGAGAGAGAGAGAGAGAGAGAGAGAGAGAGAGAGAGAGAGAGAGAGAGAGAGAGAGAGAGAGAGAGAGAGAGAGAGAGAGAGAGAGAGAGAGAGAGAGAGAGAGAGAGAGAGAGAGAGAGAGAGAGAGAGAGAGAGAGAGAGAGAGAGAGAGAGAGAGAGAGAGAGAGAGAGAGAGAGAGAGAGAGAGAGAGAGAGAGAGAGAGAGAGAGAGAGAGAGAGAGAGAGAGAGAGAGAGAGAGAGAGAGAGAGAGAGAGAGAGAGAGAGAGAGAGAGAGAGAGAGAGAGAGAGAGAGAGAGAGAGAGAGAGAGAGAGAGAGAGAGAGAGAGAGAGAGAGTGAAAGAGAGAGTGAAGGAGTCCGTTATTTAGAAAATGGGGTCAGGAGGCACAGTGGGAGGGTCAAGGAGGTTGCAGTGTGGGAGGTGACTGAAAGCTGGGGGAAGGTTGGTTATGAAATTGTATGTGTTTGTGTGTGTGTCAGAGAAGGAGGTTAGCTGTTTGTCGAGTCTGTTGTAGTGTGTTATGTTAAGAGGAGGGATGTTGGACTCCTCATGAGTAGAGAGAGAGGACCGAAAATCGAACCATTTCGTTCCAAGGGCGAAACGAATTGCTCGATTCTGGACCCTCTGAAGTTTTGAAAGGTTAGTGGGTGCGGAAAGAGAGAGTGCCAGAGGGCAATAGGTTAAAAGGGGGAGAATAAAAGCTTTGAAGAGTGTAGTTTTCAAGAATGTAGTTTTGTTTTCGTGTTGCTGTCGCGAAATTTTTCGAGGTTGCTCAAGGCCACAGCGGCTAAAGCAGCTTTTTGGTTTATATGTATGTTGAATTTGAGGTGCTTGTCGATGGTGAGGCCAAGCACTTTGTTGTTGTTACTGATGGGGATTGGGTTGGGGTGTGGAACAATGTTGTTCAATGAGATTTGGCGAGGCTGACTTTTTTTTATGTTAAAGTAGGTGACTTTAGATTTTTCGGGATGGGAGAGGATTCGCCATTTCATCTCCCATAGGCTAGTCGCCGTCAGTTCCCGTTGAATTTTGTCTGTGAGGAGATCTAACGACCTGGCTCGAGCCAATTGCTTTACATCGTCCGCATATTGAATGGTTAATGAATCATTATGAACTGGAGGGGGCATGTCAGCTGTATACATGTTGAAAAGGGTGGGGGAGACTACAGAGCCTTGTGGGACTCCAGCCTGAGGGGAAAAGGATGTTGAAAAGGTGCCCTGATGACAGATTCTTGTCCATCTCTCTACCAGAAAACTACATAGTATGCGTTGCGTTAGGGGGGGAAGGTTGAAGTTGTTGCAAATTTTGTGTTTTAAGCCTGCGTGCCAAACAGTGTCAAATGCTTTTTTGACATCTTTTGTTACAAGGGCTGCTCTGAAATAGGGCTTATTGAAATTTAAGTATGCAACTATGCTGTTTAGAGCGTCCTCGGTTGAGGCGTTCCTTCGGAAGCCGAGCTGCTGTGGTGCCAGCAGCTCGTTACCTTCGAGGAACGCTCTCAATCTTAAATTGATGAGGCATTCAAAGGTTTTTCCGAGAATTTCAAGGAGGCTAATGGGGCGATAGTTTTCTGGTAAGTGGGAGTTTTTTCCGGGCTTAGCAATGAGGGTGATGTTTGAAATTTTGAATGCCTTAGGAAAGTATCCAGAGGCAAGGCAGGCGTTGAAAATCTCCGTCAGGCTGGATATAGTTTCTTGGGGAAGGTTCCGCACCATGGGCCAGGTGACTCCTGAGGGGCCAGGGGCTCGCCGCGGAGTATGCCTGAGCAACCTGGCGACATCCTCCTCCTCAATAGGTGTGGTGAGAGGGTGTTGGGGGTTGAGGCGTATTTTTTGTATAGTGCTATGTGGAATCGTGTTTGCTAGGTTGTGGCGTGCACGATCGATGATGTTGTTTATGTGGGCAATACTGGGCTCGTGGAGTGGGAGAGGGTGTGGTTGGAAAGTATTGTGCCAGTGTGTCTTGAAGATGCTGGTGACTTGTTCCGGGTTTGTGATGCGATCCCCGTTCACTAGGAGGTACTCGAATCTTTCCCGCTGGCATCCCCTCAGCCTGTACACCATGTGCCAGAACTGTGTAGGATTACTGCAGCGGGCTCTGTCCATATGGGAGACTAGATTCCTCCAGTGAGCGCTGTGATCTTCCTGTAGGCTATTTGTTATGTGTGTACGAAGGGTGCAAAGGTCTCCGTAGATAGGTGTGTGGTTGTGCTTGTTTTTTAAAAAACGTGTTCTGTAGCACACTAGCAGCCTATGTGTTCTAATGGAAGGTCGGAAGTCTATATGAATTATATGTTGTTTATATATATATATATATATATATATATATATATATATATATATATATATATATATATATATATATATATATATATATATATATATATATATATATATATATATATATATATATATATATATATATATATATATATATATATATATATATATATATAGATTATATATTGAATTATATGTCTGTTGGCTGATGTCAGAATATTGTTGTGTAACGTCTCTAAGGCACTGTCTATGTCTGTGTAGGGTTGGCCTTCGAGCTGTGTTGGTCGGTGTAAGTTTGTGAGTGTTTTCTTGAAGCTCTCCCAGTCGGCGGAGCGGTAGTCGGAGACGGGTAGGGATGGGGTGGATATGGGATTGGAGGATATTTTGAGGATTAGGGGAACGTGGTCAGAACCACAGAGTGGTCCATGGGAGATATAGTGGTGGAAAAGTAGGGATTGCCGATAAAAAGCACAAAAAAACCCTTTTTACTCTGACTGTCCTTCACTCCTCTTTCACATCCTGATGGTGCAGGCTCTGGATAGTCTGGCCCCTAACTTGTGCGTGGTTTGGCCTGGGGTTTTGGGTGCGTGGGCGGCGTCCGTTGCTGTGGCTGTTTTGGGCTTGGCTTGCTCGGTTGGTGGCGGACTTTCCTGCTTTCCCCGATAAGGACCTTGTCTCCCTTGCCATCTTAGAATGAATATAACACGTAAAAAAAAAAAAAAAAAAAAAAAAAAAAAAAAAAAAAAAAAAAAAAAAAAAAAAAAGATGTCCTTCCTAATTCAAATTTCGCCTGGGTTAAGCCCCAGTGACTATTTCTCTTACTACAATTCCCTTCTTATCACCCCCCTATTCTTCCCACTATCCCCACTTCTCCCTCCCCATCTTTTCTCTCTTTGTTATGTTATGTTATTTTGAGGCACACTCGTGAGCTTCCTGTTAGACCGTTCGGACGTCGTACTAGCAGCTCTCATCACCATGACTGGCCGCATCAAGGGAGGCAAGGGTCTTGGAAAGGGAGGCGCCAAGCGTCACCGTAAGGTTCTGCGTGATAACATCCAGGGAATCACCAAGCCTGCTATCCGTCGTCTAGCTCGCCGAGGTGGTGTTAAGCGCATCTCTTGTCTCATCTACGAGGAGACTCGTGGGGTGCTTAAGGTGTTCCTTGAGAACGTTATCAGGGATGCTGTCACCTATACCGAGCACGCCAAGCGTAAGACCGTTACTGCCATGGACGTTGTCTACGCCCTCAAGCATCAGGGCCGTACCCTGTACGGATTTGGTGGTTAAATCGCTCCATTATTGAGATGGTGCCAGCTATTCAGCTTGCATTATCATCATTGAATAACATCATCTCCCGGACCTTTTTAAGGTCCACAATCATGAAAAGAAAGAAGGATCATAGACTACTATTATTACTACTACTTTCTCATAACCATGTTCACTATCACTATCTGAGCTAAGAAAAGAAACCATCATTAATTATAACCATCTTTCTTACTTCATCAGGTCTTCTCCAAGTATCATTATTATTATTATTATTATTATTATTATTATTGTTATTATTTTTATTATTATTATTATTATTATTATTATTATTATTATTATTATTATTATTATTATTATTATTATTATTATTATCATTGACTTATTTCAATGATCACGCCCCTCATCGTTCTCAGTTTCTCACTAAACAAAATATACATTGATATGAAAAAGACGCTCAACATATGACAATAGGCAACACATCTAATCAAGTCTCCACTGTGACAAACAGCAGGTACATTAGTAGAAATATAGTATACATATTTATTCTCGGTCACCTGCGTGCCTGACTAAATAATAATAATAATAACAAATAACTAACTCGAAAATAAATACACTACTTGCTTATTATTGATATACCAGTATAGTCTACACAACTCTCTAGATGTTTGAACGTGTGGCTCCGAAGAGGAGCCGGATTGATGATGATATTGGCTGAAGGGGAGGGAGGCCCTTTATTTACTTCTTCTCAGTCTTCTTGGGAAGGAGCACGGCCTGAATGTTGGGCAGCACGCCACCCTGTGCAATGGTGACTCCGGAGAGGAGCTTGTTGTGTATGTTTGTGTGATGTGTGGTGTTTTTGAATGTAAATACTGAGTGTAAGATAATGTTGGTTTTGTGTTTCAAGTTATGTGTGTGTGTGTTTGTGTGATGTGTGGCGTTGGTGAATGTAGATACATATATATATGATATAATATTTTTTATTTATTTTTTTATTTTTTTTATTTTTTTTATTTATTTATTTTTTTAAGGCAGAGACGAGCTAAACCATCACCATCCCCATCCAACAAGAATGCCTTATTACTTGTTTATTTACATATTTATTCATTTAATCATCTTTAAATTTTTGTATTTCTATATTTACTTATCTATTATAGAGGTGAGTGGATGTTTTGTATGTGTAGATGTTTTGTATGTGTGCTTCATGTAATGGCACGGTCATGGCTGAGTCTCCCTGTTGCACCATAGGTTGTGCCCTGCTTGGACTCCACCCCTACTCCCTCGCCGACACCTCGCAACTCTTCACCCCCCCTAAGGTGTGGTCCCTGGGTGCCAGCGACTAAGGACGAGGTGCAACCCTCCACCCATCTCCATCAACTGGAGGTCTGCAAGCCCTGCCAGTGGCGTAGTCCCCTCGGCTGTGGTGGAGCTGGCAACTGCCCTGTCACACCAGTCTACCGCCGACTCAGGGCCAGGAGTGGGTAGAGAGGAGCTCAGCCGACCCCGTGTGAAGCAATTATGTGTTTGTTGTGTAATGTACTAGTTTCTCATTGTGCTTTTTTTTTCAGATTCTGCATGTGTAATGTAGGTTTTTCTACACTCATAATAAGGTAAGTTAACAGGAACAATGTTGGTAAGTGGGCATAACTTTCCCTTTTCAGATTCACTGTGTTTGGATTGTATTTGTTTATGGTCATCCACAGGTAAGTTGGCAGAAATTGTGAAGGTGAGTGAGTGTATCTTGTATAGTAACTAGCACCTTTGTTTTCAGTATATTGGCATTGGGATATTATTACGGGCTTGTAGGCTGCTTTGGAAGTCACGATGAAATCTTTGTATGTTATTGTGTTGTTCTAGTAGTTCACTGTAGATGGGGATGTCAAGAGTTTCAATTCTGTCCCATATATCTTTTGCTCTGTTATGTAAACGTATATTTAGTGGTATAGAGTTTGTGTGTGTGTGAATTTGTTGTGTTGTCATCGTGTATGGGTACCGCTGATTTGTGGCAAATCTAAGAGCCTTATTTTGTATTTTTTGTAGTCTTCTGATTTGGTTTTTACTCAATGTGTGTATGGGAATAGTGGGAAAATCCAGTATGGGTAGAATTAGAGCTTTAACTAGGTGAGTTTTTATGTTTTCTGGCAAGTTCCGTAGTTTATATAGTTTAGCTAAGGCTGTGTTTGCAGAGTTACATCGCTCGTCTATGTGTTTAAAATATCCTGAAGTAGTTAGTGTTAACCCTAAACATTTTCCTGTTTTTTTGAATTCTATTTCATTATCATTTATCTGTAGTGGAGTTGCTCTTTTTGCACCAATATGTAGAGGCGTAAATTTGTTTAGGTTTGTTTTTATTTTCCATTTGTCCTCAAAGTTATTTATTGATAATATTGCTCTTTCTGTTTGTCTGTTTATCATGTTCTTAGATTTCCCTGGATAACCGATGATTTGGGTGATATCGTCAGCGTATAGTATGTTTAGGTATCGGTTTGAGTTTTCTATGTCGTTCGTGTATATTGTGTAAAGGGTAGGTGAGAGGACGCTCCCTTGGGGAACGCCACAGTTGAGGTCGAATGGTAGACCTGTGTGATTATCAACTTTAATGGATGCTGTTCTGTCTGAGAGGAAGTCACTTAAGAATTTTTCTAATGAAGTTGGGAATTGCAGGTGTTGTATTTTATATTTTAATCCTAAGTGCCATACTTGATCAAATGCTTTTGTTACGTCCCTCATAATAACTTGGCATTGGCCTTTATCTGCTTTGTTCTGAGCAATTTTTTCTGTGATTATTGCTAGGGCGTGTATGGCTCCTCTGCCTGTTCTGAATCCAAATTGGTTGTCATTGTAATTGTTGTTCGAGAAATTCGAGATATGATTTCAGTCTGTTGTTTATTACTCGTTCAAGTATTTTACCTGGTACTGGTTGGTGATAAATGAGGAGCGCGAGTACTCTAACCTCGTCGGTAGCTCTGCGAGCAAGTAGTGAATTTTGGGAAAAACGGCTATATATACGCGAGATCAGATCGGCCCAGAGCGCGTCTGGACCAATCAGGACGCTCGCTGAGGTGGCGACTCCTGATCCTGAGTAGGCACGCTAATATATATACCACTTTTCAACTGAGAAAACGCACAGGCACAAGCAGTCAAGACGTCCACCGCTCTCTCCCGACTTCGCTTCAGCAAGCTTACTGGACTCTGCTTCCAACATACTTGTTGGACTTAGTCTCTGCTTACTCGGCTGGACTTAGTCTCTGCTAGCTCGGCTGGACTCAGTCTCTGGTAGCCCGGCTGGACTTAGTCTCTACGAGACTAACCGGACTCAGTCTCCAACGAAGATTTTGTCTTCCAGCCCATTACTGACTTAGTCTTGGAGCGTAGGCTGGATCCTGTCACTCCTTGCGCTGCTGCACTCTGCCCAACCGCTGGACTTAGTCTCTGAGCTCATACAGACTTTGCTAGCACTTGCCTTTGGCTAAAAACCTGGGGTTATTACCCCTTATAGACATATCCTGTTACTCAGGGTTTGGTAACACTACCAGGGGACCCCACGGCGTTTGAGGGAGCCGCCCAACGAGCTGCGGCCCTTAGGTAGTGCTTACCATTCACTTAGTATTCGCAGGGCTTTCTTGCACTTTCCCTTTCCTTTCTTCTGCGGTTTCTTTGCCCACTAGGTGGATTGCACTGTGGTACGAAGGTGAACCCCCTGGGCTTGCCTCAGGGGGGCCCCTCTAGAGGGGTGCTTATAGGAAGCAGGCAATCTCGGGCTGTAGGGTGTTAGGAAAGTCTCTCTTGAGGCAATTCCTTCCTTCCCTTCGACGCCTCTTAGAAGGTGGGGGACGTTGGAGGAGGAATTGTAGGCAGTTTTCTTCCCTAGGTAGTTGTGGTTCTGCTCCTAGGAGCAGTCTTGTTGCTAGGTCACTATAGAGAGCCAGGTCGTTCACTTGGCGGGTTTTTTCCCGGGCATAGGAGGTCGAATAGCGACCGACCTGTGCTCGGGCCGGCCTCACGTCCGTGAACGACTTGGACCCAACACAGAAACTGACACTATACACATTTACACACTTATGTCATGAAAAATGCCACGAATAAAGATAAAATCCAGTGACTCTAAAGACCCTAGGAAGAAATCTGGTTTGCTTGCCATCCTGTCAAATAATGATATATATGTCACCAAACTGATCCCTGTCTCTGACGGATACGTAATCATCACCTCAAATGATGAAGACCTTGACAAAGTATTCCAACAAAAAACAACAAGTGAACTTAATGAAAATGATTTCTACCCTCTAATTCCACCAGAACTGAGAGCAAAAAGGTCTGTAATAGTTTTCAATGTTGACCCCCACATATTCAACAACGAGGAACAAGAAATACAAGATGAGCTCCAAGAACACAACGAATGGGTTAAGAATAATCTTAGCAGCATTTACAAATTCCCCAATTCCAAAACTTTAAAAATAACTTTTAGTCAAGCTGCAACAGCACTAAAAGCTCTAGACACCGGCCTGAAAATGTTTCAGATGAGCATCCCTAAACACAGAATACAGCAAGAAAAATTCTACCAACTCCAAACTTGCTTTAGATGCTACGCCATCGAGGATCACCATACCAACGCGTGTCCTCTAGATAGAGATTATAAACTATGCTCTGAATGTGCAGATCAAGACCATTCATGGAAAGACTGCAAGAACACTAAAAAGAAATGCATAAACTGCAAGGGTGACCACAGAACACTATCCATGACATGCCCTATGAGAAAAACAGCAATAAAAGAAAAAAGGGAAATGAATAAGAACACCAACACCTACGCAGGGGCCGCTAAGAACACAGCATCAACACAAAGTTTCTCTGCTCATACTAACATAGACAAGGACCTTCACCTCAAAATATACTCTTTTATGCTTCATGCCCACATTATGAACATCTCTGAGCCTGGATGCTTTGAAGCTGAGCTCAACGCAACCTTCACAGCCAACAACTTGCCAACTATCAAGATCCCAAGAACCCCTAAGTCAGATCTCCTCATCAAAAAGCTCACAGAGGAAGAAGAAAAAACGGTAACAGACACAGAGATCACAATCAAACGCACACAAGACGGAAATAATAAGAAGCAAGATACCTACCAAGAGACAGGAACCATAGAGAAACCAAAAAGCAAGAACAGACTCCACAGCGGTGACATAAAATTACATATTTACACCTCAGAAAGCACAAGATGGCCACCACACCTGTCACCCACAGACCTGGTTAAGAACATCAGAGAAAATAAATTCAAGTTTACATACTCTGACCAATCCTTTGAAGATTCAGAAATTCTCCATCTTATTGAATTTAATGAAATAAAGATGGAAGAATCTTGCTGGTGCATTGTAGAAGATAGTGTTTTCCGCAAAATAAGATCAGGCCAGATTAATGATAAATCACCTCTACCCAAAGATCTAAGAAGACATAGAAAATTCTCTAAGTAAAACCAATACATAAATATAAATTTCATACAAAGAAGCAATAAATTTAACCAAACAATAAACTATACACAATAATGGCTCTTAATACACTTAAAGTAATACAACATAATGTCCAACACTGGAAAACCAGGAAAACCACACTATCAAATATTTACAGACACTTCGACCCTGACGTAATTCTAATTAACAGTCATTGTATACCAGACACCTATATTATGAGAATTCCTTCCTACAACATAATAAAGAAAAACACACTAAATAATCATGCAGATGGTACTGCAATTGCAGTGAAACGAAATATAAAATACAAAATACTAGATGACTTTATTTCTGACTTAATTGCAATAGAAATTGAAACAACAACGGGAAAAACAATTCTGGCAACACTATATCAACCTCCAGCACGAAACTTCATACCGATCCCTGACATAATTAGACTATTTCGTAGACAAACTCCAGTATATATGATAGCAGACTTAAACGCCAATCACCCTTGTCTAGGTTACAATTATACAAACACGAAAGGCCGCCAGATACACACACTGATACACAATAGAACACTACAACACAGGGGACCTTACTTTCCAACATTTTATACACAAGGAAGGGGCACAACACCAGACATAATACTCACCAACTACAGGACACATCACAACATACATATTACACCTGGCCCTCTCACTTCCAGTGATCATATTCCTATTTTATTCACCATTTCATCATCACCCATTTTAATACCAGCTCCAAAAAAACCGAATCTAAAACAGGCGGATTGGGAAAACTTTAAAAAACATATTAATGATAATATAGCAGATGCTAATCTGAATCTTACTGAAATAGAAAACATAGACAATGCAATAGAAAACTGGCATAACACAATTGATAATGCCATTAAAAATCATATCCCATTCACTAATCACCGACAATTACCTGCCCCTAAATTAACCGAAGAAACTAAACTCACAATAATTAGGTTCAATGCACTCAGACAACACTCACAACAATACGGCTGGGACATAAATCATTACAGACTGTACAGAACATTGCAAAATACCCTAGAAGCGAGGATGATAGAAGAAAGTAACAAAAATTGGCATAATTTATTAGAAGAAGTATCCGCCACATACAAAAACCCAGGTATCTTCTGGAAGAAAATAAAAGTGATCACTGGAAATAACATTCCCGAACCTGAATATCTCCTGAACTATAACAACACTAAAATATACAAAACAGAAGAAAAGGAAGAGTTACACAGACAACACTGGTCGCAAATATTTGAAGAGGAGGCAGAGGATGAAGAAGAAGAAAGTGAAGAAATTTACCAATTTTTACAAAACAACCTAGACAGAATATCCCCCTACGATAACACTGACACATCACGTCTAGGAACCTGCGCTCTTGACACACAAATAACACCTGAGGAAGTAGGAAATGTGATTAAAAATATTAAGAAATCCAGTCCAGGACAAAGTGGGATAAACAAAACGATCCTCCAAGCACTTCCTGATAAGGCCATCACAAGACTTACACACATTTATAATAACACCATCTCTGCAGGCTATTTTCCTGACACATGGAAAAAGGCCATAGTCCGGTTAATACCTAAACAAGGAAAAATTCCACACAAAACTGAAAACTACAGACCTATATCGCTGCTGGAGGTACCTGGAAAAATTTTAGAACGTATCATCAATAGCAGACTGAGGAGACACCTAGAATTAAACAATAAATATAACAATAACCAGTTTGGATTTAGAGAGGGCATAGGCACAACACATGCACTTGCAATCATAACTGAACAAATAGCACAGAACAAAGGAGACCGAGGACAATGTCAAATTATATTCAGAGACGTAACCAAAGCATTCGACAAAGTTTGGCACATAGGATTAAAGTTTAAGATTTTACATCAGCAACTTCCTACCACTATTGAAAAATTACTTTGTGACTTCCTTGATGATAGAACAGCAGCATTAAAAATAGACAACTACATTGGACCTTCCTTCGAGCTGGCTTCAGGAGTTCCACAAGGGAGTGTACTGTCGCCAACACTCTATACCATCTTCACAAACGATCTGGAAGCATCAGATAGAAATTTAAATATATGCTACGCTGATGACATAACCCAAATCACTGGATATAAAGGCAAATCTAAAAACATATTAAACAGGCAAACAGAAAGAGAAATACTGAAAGTAAATGATTTCGAGAAAAAATGGAGAATTAAAACCAACTTAACAAAATTCACTCCTCTACACCTTGGTGCCAGAATCACTAACCCACTTATTATAGACGAAGATCCCATAGAATTCAAATCTGAAGGTAAATGTCTAGGACTACTTATTACAATCAACGGGTATAACAAACATATTCAAGACAGAAATAATAAGGCCTTAGCAGCACTTAAAAAACTGTACAGACTACAACACATGCCAGAAAAGATAAAAATTCACCTAGTGAAGGCCACTCATGCACTTAGCCAAACACAAGTCAGCAAACTACAAAAAATTCAAAATAAAGCATTAAGATTTGCCATCAACCAACGATACCCATATACTATGAATAGTATGCAAATCCATCAATACACAAAAACGCTACCACTAAACATCAAACTACATGAAAGAGCTAAAAGGGTATGGGATAGACTAGAAGACTTACAACACCACACATTAACTAAACTCAAAGAAAACAGAGAGAATATTCAGAATTACAACAGAAATTTCCCTAGTAGCCTAAGTCGCTATGACGCCACTCCAAACCCAAAATACTATTAATTCGAAACACACTTACCTGTAGATACGATTACCACACTTACCTGTAGCAAAACCAACATCAGTAGTACGGACACCTGAAAAGAAAAACAAAACATTAAAATCAACACACAAAAAAAACACATAAGAACACTTACGGTATGGGGATAATGGGGTCGTTCTTCCTTTGCACTGCGCCCTGAGTTGCCGGGTCGTGGGAGCCGTTGAGCTCGGTAGTGAGAAGCAAGGAGGCTTCCCGTGGCCGGCCCCCTCCCCCGGCAAGGGGTGGTGTAGCCCAGCTCTGTTAGCGGTCATCTGGCAGCGGTGAGAGGTAGAACAGGGCCCCGTATCAACTCAACTCTTCCTCTGTAAGACAGAATAAATATAAAGCAATCTTTTTGACAGGGACGATGATGGTTTAGCTGGGTTTTGCTTAAAATTAATAGTAAAGAAATAAAAATGCCTAATACACACACAAAAATAAAAGAGTGCAGCCTCTTCACAAAAAAAAATAAAATACAATATATATACGAGTACAATAAGAATAGCAAAGTGGTCTGCCCAAAAACTTTTACTCTGATTCTTTACTTCACTTTTTTTCTTTTCTTCTATCTGTCCAATCTCTTACTCTTCCCCGTCTTTCTGTAAAAAAAAAAAGAAAAAAAAAAAGAAAAAAAAAAAAAAGAAAGAAAACGCACACACTTTCTCACAGCAGTACGGCGACACTATGCCTCCCAAAGCATCAGGAAAGGCTGCCAAGAAAGCTGGCAAGGCACAGAAGGCCATTGCCAAGGGCGACAAGAAGAAGAAGAAGCGCAGGAGGAAGGAGAGCTACTCCATCTACATCTACAAGGTGCTCAAGCAAGTCCACCCAGACACTGGCGTGTCCTCCAAGGCCATGTCAATCATGAACTCGTTCGTGAATGACATTTTCGAGCGCATCGCTGCCGAGGCATCCCGCCTGGCACACTATAACAAGCGCTCCACCATCACCAGCCGGGAAATCCATACCGCTGTCCGTCTTCTTCTGCCTGGTGAACTGGCAAAACACGCTGTTTCTGAAGGCACCAAGGCTGTTACCAAGTATACCTCCTCCAAGTAAACAGGCGGCCAGTATACTGCTGCTAGTATAGAATAATACCCGGCTCCATTGGAGCCACACTTTAAAAGGAAAAAAGATACGATATAGACAAATGCATTATTATTATAATTATTGTTATTCTTATTAATATTATTATTATTATTGTTATTATTATTATTATTATTATTATTATTATTATTATTATCATTATTAATATTATTAATATTGTTGTTTTTTTATGATTATTATTATAATAATTATTGTATCATTATTATTATTATTATTATTTTTATTATTTTTATTATTATGCTTATTATTATCGTGATTATTATTCAGTGGAGATAAAGAAAAGATAAAAAAAAAATAGAGATAAAGAAAGATAAAAGTTCTCCCAAGTGAAAGAGATATGGCCATGGAAGAGGGAATAATAATAAAAAAAAGGGGAAGGATATTGAGTTGAAAGTCGAAAGTTAATTATTAACCTGATGCTGAAAGATGGAAAATAACTATTTTCTTCCACAAAATCAAACAGATTGTCTATGAAAATTCTTTAAATGAAAGAGATGTTTGGCCATAAAAAGGGCCTAGATATTGCTGTTATGAAGATCATTCGTGGATGACTTCTTAGGCACGCTCGCCGCGGATGCGACGAGCCAGTTGGATGTCCTTTGGCATGATAGTCACGCGCTTGGCATGCATGGCGCACAGGTTGGTATCCTCAAACAGACCCACGAGGTAAGCCTCGGAAGCTTCCTGGAGAGCCATGACAGCAGAGGACTGGAAGCGGAGGTCAGTCTTGAAATCCTGAGCAATTTCACGCACCAGGCGCTGGAAAGGCAGTTTCCTGATAAGCAGCTCAGTGCTCTTCTGATAACGGCGGATCTCACGGAGAGCAACGGTTCCAGGCCTGTAACGGTGGGGTTTCT
This sequence comes from Scylla paramamosain, assembly GCF_035594125.1. Taxonomy (NCBI): domain Eukaryota; kingdom Metazoa; phylum Arthropoda; class Malacostraca; order Decapoda; family Portunidae; genus Scylla; species Scylla paramamosain. The sequence goes on from NC_087177.1 coordinate 20,392,209, forward strand.
TGACACCTCCAGTGGCTGGAGCAGACTTGCGAGCTGCCTTTGTAGCAAGCTGCTTGCGGGGCGCCTTGCCACCAGTGGGCTTGCGAGCCGTTTGCTTGGTACGTGCCATAGTTGTAGTAACAACAACTCGCAACGAACACTCAGCTGAGAGAGAAGTGTGTTAAAGTTGGAAGTGGAAGTACAGTTTGAGATGATAGATGACGGGCAGTCTGTCTTGCTACTTAGTTAATTTTCTCCTATTGGCGCCGCCGGCCGTGACTCAGCCAGAATCTCCGTCTCAGGTAGACCCCTCACAGTGCCTCTATACCAGTATGGTTATGGAAGTGCTTCCATCTGACACTGTGACTCAGGGTGCAGCCGCTAACTCTCGACCTCTCTCCGCTGCCGGGTGTTTGCAAACAGAGCCGGTGACCACCACCCCTTACCGGGGTGGGGGTTGTTTTACGGTGAGCCTCCAGCTCTTCCTAACCGCACGAGTCAACACCCCCACCCCGACAACTCAGGGCGCGGAGCAGAGGTAGAGGAGTACAGGGAAGAGACTTTTAAACATCGATTGGCCTCGATTTGTGTCATGGAAGTGATTTTGTATGTTTCTAGTGTGAATTATATAGTTTTTATTTTTTTGTTTTATGTTTTATGTATATGCTGTGTATATTGGGAGTGGATTGATTTTATTAAGATATGTGATTGGCCTTTTAAACCAGTTGTGGTCTCTTGTTTGCTCGTGGTCTGTAGTTGCGTTTTTGTAGTGTGTGTCATCTAGTATTTCTTCTAGTTTGTGTTTGATTTGGTTGCCTCGTTTATGTAGTGTGAGGTTGATAGGTAATAAGTTTGCTTGTGAGTGTAATTCCTCTGTTGTTTTTGTATATGGGTATTTTTCATTGTATGTGAATCTTAGGGCCTTGTTTTGGATTCTTTGTAGGGATAGCATTTGTGAGTTTGATATTGCATTGAGTGTGTATATGGGGTGGGTAAGTTAGGATGGGGAGGACACATGCTTTTATCAAGTGTAGTTTTATGTTGCTGTCTAGTTTGTCAAAGCGTTTAGTTATTTTAAGTGCAAGAGTAGCTTTTTTGGAGATGTTTGAGATGTGTTTTGTATATCCTTGTGTTCCTATTTTCAGTCCTAGTATGGAGGCTTTGTTTGCATATGGAATATTTTCTCCATCTATGGTGACAGGTGTTGTCTTTTTTATGGCAATGGGGAGGAGAGTGAATTTTGATGTATTAGTTTTTATCTTCCATTTGTTTTCGTAATTGCTTATGTGTTTTATTTCTCTTTCAATCTTTCTTGCTAACATGTGTCTTGATTTACCTGGTTGGATGATTATTTGTGTTATATCATCCGCATACTGTATGTTGATTCCGTTTGTTAGTGGAGGGGGAATGTCATATGTATATATTGTATAAAGTGTGGGGGTAGAGGCTGCTTCCTTGAGGGACACCACTATGGAGCTGGAATCTCGGGCCATCGTAATTTTTGAGAGAGATGGAGGCAGTTCTGTTCTCGAGGAAACTATTGAGGAGTTTTGCAAGTATAGTAGGTGTTTGTATTTGTAGTATTTTGTATTTTAAGCCGTTTAACCATACTTTATCAAACGCTTTTGAAACACAGCATTGTTTTTTGTCTGCTATTGCTTTTGATATTGTTTCTGTTATTGTTGCAAGAGCTGTATCTGTAGATCTGTTTTTGCGAAAGCCGTGCTGTGTTGATGGAAGAATATTGTTGGATTCTAGAAAAGTACGGAGTCTAGTGTTTATTATTTTTTCATATATTTTGCTTGGTACCTCTAGTAACGATATGGGGCGAAAGTTGTTAGGGTCAGTGGTTGGTTTGTCTGGCTTAGGAATTAATTTTATTTGTGCGTGTTTGAAGGTTTTTGGGAAGTATCCCATGGAGAGAGAGACGTTAAGTAGCTTTGTGTATATATCTAGTACTTCGTTAGGGAGATTTGCTAATATAGTTTTGTTTATTTTAGTGTGTCCTGGGGTGTTGTTTTTTAGCTGTTTTATTGTATTTTTAATGTCTTGTAGTGTGATGGGAGATATGTATTCATTATTTATATTAAGATTGGCTGGGTCTGCATGTTGGTAAGGAAGTGTAAGTATTCTATTGTTGTTTATATATTCGTTTACTGTTTGGTCGTTCTCTTGATCAAAAGTCAAGTTCTCTTCTGGACTTATTTTAAAAACATTGCTCCATGTTTCTCTAAAAATAGTTTCTTTTTGGTTTTCTTCGTAGATTTTGGTGTTTTCATGTATTAAGTATGGTGTTTGTCTTGTTTTGTTGCCTTTTAGCTGCTTTATATTTTGTCAGAATTTCTGTGGGTTTTTATGTAGATGATTTAGTTTCTTTATTTTATTTTCCCAGTTTTTGTTACTTTGTTGCTTGCATTCTGTTACTATTGCTTGCCTAATAGTTTTGTATGTGATGTATTTAGTGTAGGTCCAGCCTGCTATCATGCTGTTTTCTATAAGTTGCTGAGCCCACCACTGTAACTCTTTAGTTTTAGGGGTAACTAATGATTTTTGTACTGTTTTATGTTTTGTAGTTGGTATGTGTTCTTCCATGGTTGATGTTATTGCTGTTGTCCATTCTTTTAATGAGTTTTCAAGTGTTTGTTGGTCCATATAAGGGTCTAAATTGATATTTCTTGTTTTGTGTTGTGTTGTGATCTTGAATTCTTCCCAGTTTGTCTTTTTGAGTGAATATGTGGGTGACGTTTCTATCTTTACCGGCTTTGCAGTGATTTTTATTATAATGGGTAAGTGATCAGATGAGGTTGTAGGTCCAGTTTGTATGTCTATGTTATGGTATGTTTTGTTGTTAGTTAGTATTATGTCTGGTGTTGATCTGGAGTTGTGAGATATAAACGTGGGGAAATCTGGTCCTATATGAGTGAGTTTGTTGATGTTTATGAGCATCATCAGGGCTTTTCCTACTGTGTTTTCCTTTTTATTATCTATTTGTGGATGGTGTGCATTTAAATCTCCTATTATGTAAGTAGGGTAGTTTTGTGAAGCAATTCTGTGAAAATCTGTGATAGGGAGGTAAGGTCTTCTTGGGGGTAAATATGTGGTTGCTATGTTGATGGGTCCTGTGTTTGTTTCTATTGTAATTTGTAAGATATCAGTATCGAAATCGTCTGTTACTTTGTGTTTGATATTTTGTTTTATTAAGATTGCCGATCCGTCATGCATTTCTTCACTGGAGTTGATGAGGTAGGTGGTGTAATTGTGTAGTTTTATGTTTTCTGTTGTTTTTAAGCCGTGGCTATTAATTAGGATAATGTGTGGATCAATTTGAGAGTAAGTTGCTATTAGTGTTTGTTTGTTGGTGTTCCAGTGAGCGACGTTGTGCTGTACTATGTTAATGTTTTCTAAAGTTTTGTGTATGTTGAATGTATATGATGGTGTGCCTATTGGCTATTTTTTCTTGCTACTTTATGTTTTGGTGGGGTCAACTCACTGGGCAAGCCATTTCGTATTTTATTATATTTTTGGTCATCTGTGACCCTGAAGCAGTTGTCAAGGTTTATTTCGTTGTTTATGAGGCTTTTCCATACCTCTTCCTCTGATATGTTTTTAGCTGTAAATCTCCATTTATATGTTCCTGCTTCTATTCCTTCTTCTATTTCCTTCAGGCTTAATTCTTTTCCCATTGGCCAGCCCCTGCTTTTCTTTGCAATTATTATCAATCCCAGATCTGTTCCTTTTATTTTTTCGAGTTCTGGCATTTGTTCTTCAGGATCTACGAATTCTTGTGTGTCTTCCATTGTAATGTTTGTGTCTGTGTTGTATATGTCTTTAGTCTGCGGGAGCGTGTTTGCTTGTGTGATGTTTGGGTTTTGGATGTGTGGGGACGTGCTTGCCTGTTTGGTGCTTGTGTTTTGTGTGTTTCCTTGCTGTTGTTGTGTTTGAGGTTGTGTGTTTGAGATGTTGCTGTTGGTCATCATTGTGAGAATCTGCTTAGATGGCGGGTTTGGTGGAAGATCTATTTTTGGGAGGTTGTTAAGTGTTAGTGCTCTGTTGAACTCATCATTGTAAGTCCCTGGGTTTACAGCATTTATCATATGTGCGTGAAGCATACATGAGGTAATCTTGGCACATGTGTCCCTGTCGAATGGTTGCTGTGTGGGTGCGCTGTAGGTGTTAGCATTAACTGTCTGGCTGTATGTTTTGTTTGAGTTAGTTGGTGTTTGCTTTCTTTTTTGTTCTATGACTTCCTTCCTTTTCTTACACTTGAAGGCCAGAGTTCTGTGAGGTTCGTTGCAATTGATGCATTTTTTTGTGGTGTTGTGGCATGTTCTCCATGTGTGCCCTGTCACGGCACATTCTGAACATATTTCGTATGTTTTTGGTTTATCACATTTGTTGGTAGGATGATTCTCAATAGCGTAACATCTCATGCAGGTGAGGATGGGAATAAATTCTTCTATTTTTATGTTATAGTGAGGAATGCTCATATTAAATGCTAGCAGCCCTGTTTCAGTTGCTTTTCTTGCTGAGGTGGAGCTGTTCAGAGTAATTTTTATCATCTTTGTTCTGGGGATTTTAAATACATTGTCAATTCCTTCGTTAAGGAAGTTGTTTTCGTTCAAGAGCTCAGCAGTAATGTCTTTTTCGGATTTTGAGTAGATGTGGTCGTCAGTGTTGAACAAGAGAATGGTTCTTTTTGCCTTGATTTCTGGTGGTAAAACAGGCGAAAATTCTTCCTCCTTCAAGAGACTGATGGTGTTTGGCGAGAAGATGTTGTCTGTGTCTTCATCCGTTCTAGTAATGACGGTGAAGGAGTCTGTGGTTGGTATGATCCGTGTGGCATAGATCAGTTTCTCCGAGAGTAGCCTTAGTAGTTTTAGCTTGTTCTTTGCAGAGGGGTCTGGGTGTTTGATCTTTACTCTTGGCATTTTTCTTCTTCAGGAGTCTTATGCTGAGAGCATCGAGTGGTGGTGATGCACAGTAAAAGTAATAAAAGTAAAAACCTTCTAAGACCTACAAAGGGCCAAAGGCCGACACACAAACACAGCTAAAGATAGTTTATGGAAGAAGCCTGCCTATGCGCCCCAGTTTGACGGTCCAGCTGCTAACAACCGACGTAACCGTCCTGAGGCACAACCTATCCCTAACAAGAGTGTTTGCCCGACCAATCCAAAAGGCTTAAGGCAGCCCTCTGAGGGCCCCCCTTGTGCAAGCCGCAGGGTTCACCTTGACCTTCTGGACGGACGCTAAGGGCGAAAATGAAATACAGTACGAGAGAAAAAGATGCCTGAGCGGGACTCAATAAAGAATCCCCGATACACAGGTCTTGGGAGACTTGCCAAGGTGGAAGTTTCCCTGGTGTGCAAAGCTGGCACGAGTATGGCTGGTAGACACGTAGACTGCGTTGGAAGATCAGTCACCTCCTGCACTGGGGGCTCGCTATCCAGCAAGGTTACTCAACCCTGGGGCCAGAGCAACCAAGCACGGGGCGAACCAGGCGAGTGCTTCGAGAGAACGTGGTCTACAATGTCTGCTGCTCGTCTGTTCGTGTTGAGGAGAGGCAGGTATGTCTTCTCTCTGCTCTCTGCTCTCTTCTCTGTCTGAGTGTCTGTCTGTCTGCTGTCTCATGTGATAGACCTCCGTCTGCCCGCGCTTTTTTTTTTTTTTTTTTTTTTTTTATAAATAGAAAAGAGGGGTGAAGAATAAGAGTTAGTATAGAAGAAGTATAAAAGTTAGAAAATATTGAAAGATAGTAGAAGAGAAAAGTTGGTGGGCTAACCACCTTGCTATTTTTGTGTGATGTTTTGTATGAGAAGCGTCCCTTCCCTATCAACAAGATTGTTCTTTTCTTTCTTTCTGTGTCCTATTTCCGTTTCCCTGCCTTGTGTTTTACATATGAAATATGTGTTTGAGTTAGTTTTCTTTCCTTATTTATTTATTCATTTATATATATATATATATATATATATATATATATATATATATATATATATATATATATATATATATATATATATATATATATATATATATATATATATATATATATATATATATATATATATATATATATATATATATATATATATATATATATATATATATATATATATATATATATATATATATATATATATATATATATATATATATATATATATATATATATATATATATATATATATATATATATATATATATATATATATATATATATATATATATATATATATATATATATATATATATATATATATATATATATATATATATATATATATATATATATATATATATATATATATATATATATATATATATATATATATACATATACACATACACACACACACATATATATATATATATATATATATATATATATATATATATATATATATATATATATATATATATATATATATATATATATATATATATATATATATATATATATATATATATATATATATATATTTTTTTTTTATTTAATCTGTGGAGATTATATATTATATTGTATATTTATGAAGATTATATATTTATGAACTCCTTATATACATTGCAAGGTAAATCATTTATGAATGTGTAATATATGTGTTAATATAGTGTGTAGGTGTACTTTTTGCATGCTTCATGTGATGGCACAGGACGGGCTGTGTCTCCCTGTTGCACCATAGGTGGAGTCAAGCGGAGATTCCACCACTATTCCCCTCGCCAACACCACGCAACTCTTCACCCCCCAAGATGTGGTTCCCTGATGCTAGCGACTCAGGACGAGGTGCAACTCCCTCACTTAGCTCCGCTAGCTGGAGGCCTGCAAGCCCTTCCAGTGGCCGGAACCCCTCGACGGTGGACTTTTGGGTGGAGCTGGCGCTTAGCCCTGTCACACCAGCCCACCGCCGACTCAGGGCGCGGAGTAGGAGAGGAGCTCAGCCGCGTATCCAGTGTGAAGCAAGTGTAGGTGTATGTTGTGTAGTGTGTTGGTGCAACACAATGTTCTTTCCCTTTCAGATGCCCTGTTTATGGTGTGTTCTGGTGTACGGACATCCTCAGGTAAGTTGGCACAGGAAGTATGTAGGTAAGTGAATCAAGGTAAGTATGTGTTGTCGGTTGGACTGTTAGTAAATTGGTGTGGGTGTAGTGTTACATGCCTGCAGGCTGCTTGGGTAGTCACGGTGGTACTTGTCTATTTGGTTTAGTTTGTCTTTAAGGGCTTGGTAGGTTGGTATTTCTAGTTCTTCTATTCTGTTCCATATTGTCTTGGCTCTGTAGTGTAGGCGTATGTTTAGAGGTGTTGTTCTAGTGTGTGTGTGTATTTGTTCTGTTGTCATAGTGTACGGGTGTTTCTGGTTGGTGGCGAATCTCAATGCTTTATTTTGTACTTTTTGTAGTTTGCTTATCTGGTGTTTACTCATAGTGTGCGTTGGGATTGGTGGATAGTCAAGTATAGGTAGGATTAGTGCTTTAACTAAGTGAATTTTGATTTTTTCTGGCAATTTATACAGTTTATATAGTTTCTGTAGTGCAGCATCTGCTATATTCTTTCGTTCCTGAATGTGTTTGTAATAACCAGTGGTGGTAATGGTTAGACCTAGACATTTGCCATTATTTTTAAATTCTATTTCTTCGTCGTTGATGAATAAGGGAAAGTTTTTTTTGGCTCCGAGGTGGAGAGGCGTGAATTTATTCATGTTTGTTTTAATTTTCCATTTTCTTTCATAGTTATTAATTACTCTGATTGCTCTTTCAGTTTTTATGTTTAACATATTTTTTGATCTACCCGGGTATCCGACTATTTGGGTTATGTCATCAGCGAAGCTAATGTTCAAATTTTGGTTGGGGTACTGCATGTCATTAGTGTAGATTGTGAAAAGGGTTGGAGAAAGAACACTTCCTTGTGGTACACCACAATTGAGGTTAAAAGTTGGTCCAACATAATTAGTTATTTTGATGGAGGCTGTCCGGTTTGTTAAGAAATCACATCAAAATTTTTCTGTAGTTATTGGTAGGTGTAATTGAAGTATTTTGTGCTTTAGGCCGAGGTGCCAAACCTGATCAAATGCTTTAGTTATATCCCTTAAGATAACTTGGCATTGTCCTTTGTCGGATTTGTTTTGTGCTATTTCTTCAGTGATGAGTGCCAGTGCGTGTGTGGTACCCCTATTGCTACGGAATCCAAACTGATTGGTGTTGTACATATTGTTGTTTTCGAGGTGAGTTTTTAATCTGGTGTTGATTATTCGTTCGAGTATTTTTCCTGGAACTTCTAGTAGTGAAATAGGTCTATAATTTTGAGGTTGGTGTGGGGATTTGACTGGTTTAGGAATGAGTCTTATGAGGGCATTTTTCCATCTGTGTGGAAAATATCCGGCTGATATGGCACTGTTATAGATGTCAGTAAGTCTTCCTATTGCTGTGTCTGGTAGTTGAGAGAGAATGGTTTTGTTGATCCCACTTTCACCAGGACTGGTTCTCTTTAATTTGCTAATTATATTTTTTACTTCTTCTGCAGTTATTTCCATGTCTGTAGTGTGGGTGTTAAGTCTGGACATGTCTGCGTTGACGTACGGGACGGTTCTTTGTATATTATTTTGTATATGTTGTAGTACTGCTTCTGTGTTATTGTCGCCTTCATCATCATCTTCACCATTGAAAATATCTTGCCAGTATTCCCTGTGAACTCTCTCTTTTTCTTCGGTGCTGTATACTTTTATGTTGTTTTTGTTTTTAATGTAATGTGGTTCTTGTTCTCTTATATCTGTTATTAATTTTATTTTTTTCCAGAATGCAATGGGGTCTGTGTATGTGTTGGAGATGTCTTGGATAAGTTTGTGCCAGTGTTCTTGGTTTTCTGTGATGAGTGCTTCTTGAAGGATTGTTTGTATGTGTTTGTAGTATCTGTAACTATCTATGTTCCATCCATTAACTCTTGAATATGTTTGCAATTCTGAGAAAAGTGTTATAAGTAGTTTTGTGGTGTTTGTGTGCTTGGGTGAGGGTAGACTTTTATATCTTGTTGTAGGGATAGACTGCTGAGCTGCGTATTCGATTGCCCGGTGCCAGTTTTCGGCTGCAGTGTCAATTGATTCTAGAGTTCCGTTATCTAAGTTGTTCCTGTGTAGAGTATTGTTAACTTGTATTTTAAATTTTTCCCAGTCTGCTTTTGGGTAGTTTGGTCTAGGAGATGCTGGAATTAGAATTGGTGTGGTGGATATTGTAAATATGATGGGTATATGATCGCTGGTGGTAAGGGGTCCTGGAATTGCACGAGTGTTGTGGTGTGTTCGGTAGTTTGTTAGTATAATGTCTGGTGTTGTCCCTCTGCTTTGTGTGTGGAATGTTGGGAATTCCGGACCTATGTGTTGTAATAATCTGTTTTGTATTAAATTGATAATTTGTCTTCCTTTTGTGTTACAATGGTTGTAACCTAAGTTGGGGTGATTAGCGTTCAGGTCGGCGATCATATAGACTGGGCAGTTACGTCTGAAGAGATTGGTGAAGTCTGGGATTGGTATATAATTCCTTGCCGGTGGTTGGTACAGGGTTGATATTATAATTTTGCCAGTTGTAGTAGGGATTTCTACAGCAAGTAGGTCTGAGATAAAATTATCCATAATTATATATTCTAGGTTCTTTTTAATTGCAATTGCTGTGCCGTCTGCAGGGTTATTTAAACTGTTTTTCTTATGTATATTATAGCCTGGGATTTTCATTGTACTGCTGTCTGTTAGGCAGTGACTGTTGATTAGTACTATGTCTGGGTCAATGATTCTGTAGGTGTTTGAGAGTGAAATTCTTCGGTTGTTCCATTGTTGTACGTTATGTTGAATTATTTTTAAACTGTTCGGGACCATGCTGCGTGTTATCCTTGTAGTGTGAGTTAACAATTACTTGGAGTATTTTCTTTGTCTTCTTGATGTGTCTTTGGGTGGTGGTGTCTTTTCGGCTATAAGCCCAGATCTTATTTTCCTAAACACAGCATCGTCAACTATGTTCCAGCATGTTCTGTCTATTGTAATTCCATTGGTTTCAATTATGTTCAGTAGCTCAGTGTCTTCTATTGTATGGTCTGTGTATGTGTATTTGAATTTGTTTTCATTCAGACTTGTGACCAGCACCCGAGATGACAAATGATCAGGCCAACCTGCACTAACAGGGGTATATATTTTTAGCTGTATGTCTTTACTGTTTATTTTTGCATTACGACTTCTTTGGTGAATAGTAGTTTCCTCTGATTCTTGTTGAACACTGACTTTGTCTTGCTCCTGCTTGGTATTCTCAGTACCATCATATTTTTTTTTTTCCTGAGTCTGCTTGTTTGTATCATCATCATTCATATTTTCCTCTTCTTGCGTCATAATCTTGATAAGTTTCCTTGAGTCTGGTGCTTCTGGGATTTTTATATTAGGGAGGTTATTTGCAGTGAAGGTTGAATTCAGTACTCTCTCATAGCATCCGAGTTCTGTTAGATTCATTATATGCGCATGTATCATACATGAATATATCTTGAGATGAAGATCCATGTTTATGGTTGCAAGAGGAGATGCAGTGTTGTTCCAAGTTGTTGTTTGTGTCTTGGATGCCTTCGCATATGTAATGTTTTTTTCTTTTTCTCTAAGTTGTTTTATGATCTCTTTCCTTTTGGGGCATTTCATGGACATGGTTCTGTGATCCCCCTCGCAGCTAATACACTTTTTCATTGAAATTTTACAGTCCCGCCATGTATGTGTTGTTTCGGCGCATTCTGAGCAAATTTTAAATTCTTTGTGCTTGGGGCAGGAATTGGTGATATGATCTTCCATAGCATAGCATTTAAAGCAAGTTTGGATTCTATAAAATTTCTCTTGTTGAATTTGGTGCTTTGGAATGCTCATGTGGAAAAGTCTGATGCCGTGATCTCTTGCTTTTATTGCTGTTGTGGCTTCTCCAAATGTAATTTTTATTGTTTTGGAATTTGGGAATTTGTGCTGCTGAAGTTCTTGTGTGATGTCCTCCTCTGTATTTCTGAAGATGTGTGGGTCCACATTGAAGATAATTATTGATCTCTTTGCCTTTAGTTCAGGGGGGATTTGTGGGGTAAAACCATGCTCTTCTAACTCTGAACATGTCTGAAGTTGGAATATCTTATCGAGGTCTTCATCCGTGGAGTCTGCCCGCGCTTCCCACAAAATCCCTTTATATATGAATCGGGTGGGCCCCACGACTCCAACCCTGCCTTGTGATTGGTCAGAAACGTCCAGTGAGGCTCATCGCCCACGCAGTCACCGCATGAAAGATGTGATCATTATTGTTAGTCTAATTAATTTTGTTCTTGTTCTTATTCTTATTCTTATTCTTTCTTCCCTCATTCTTAACATATCTTGGAAAATATACAGCAGAACTAACATGTCATTTAAAATTCTAAGACAATTAGCAAGAAAGTTGTGATATTCTTATTTTTTTCATTCTGTTTATTCTATTTTTTTCGTATTCTTGTCATAATTATTATTGTTATCTTTATTATTTTCATTTTTTTATTATTCTTCCTATTCTTATTCTTATTTTTCCTACTTTTAGAGAGATGAAGCTTGTGCGGTCACCCATCCAAGTTCTGCCCGGACCCCCTGCTTAACCTTGCGGATCCCGCCGTCAGCTTATTGGTCAAGAGCGGAGAACAAGGTGTTGGGAGGGCGTATTTCTCTTATTATTATTCTTTCCTGTATTGTTATTGCATTGTTGTGCTGAAAATGTTGGAAAATATGCACTAAAATTGACCCTTCATTTATTATTCTGCGACAATTAGCAATAGAGATATATTATTACTTCTTTCCTTTATTTTTGTTCTTTTTATTCTTAATCTTCTTATTTTTATTATAGTTGTTATTGTTATTTTATTATTTTCGTTTTTCATTCGTTCTGCTTATTCTTATTGCTATTTTTTCCTATTCTCAGAGAGATGAGGCTTTTGCGGTCACCCATCCAAGTTCTGCCCGGACCCCCTGCTTAACTGCGCTGATCCCGCCGTTAGCTAATTGGCCAAGACCGGAGAACTAGGTGTTGGGAGGCCTTCTTTCTATTATTCATATTCTTTCTTCCCCCATTCATATCGTTGTATTGGAAATGTTGGAAAATATACAAAAGAATTCACCCTTATATGACAATTAGGAAGAAAGACATGGGATGCTTTCTTTCTTTTTTTTTATATTCCTTTATTGTAATTTTTCTTATTCTTGTTATAGCAATTCTTACTGTTATCTTTATTACTTAAAATTTTCGTTCATTCTCCCTATTCTTATTCTTATTTTTCATTTTCTCAGACAGATGAGGCTTGTGCAGTCACCCATCCAAGTATTGCCCGGAACTCCTGCGTAATCTCGACGATTTCATTTGACAATACCTATTTACTTATTTATTTATTATTAAATTTATTAAAAAAAAAAGAAAAGAAGAAGATGAAGAAAAAGGTATGTAATCGAAAAATTCTCTCTCTATACTGTAGCAATAGTTTAGCTGGATGTGCTTGTATTGTGTCAAAAATACTTGCAATATCTGCAATTGTAACCTGCAGTGTCGGCATAATGCATAATTAAGTAATGAAAAGAAAAATTAATAAAATAATAAATGAAAAAAAAAAAAAAAAAAAAGATACAATTAACATCTAGATATATTAGCTACCCCTCTACGTTTCTTTATCACTGCAGAAAATGGCAAACATTTTAACGTAGACTTGTCAAAATTCAACTAGAATATGGGTTAAATAAGGATCGTCACCCCTTCCCCAGAGGATATTCATTGTCTTTAAATATATATATATATATATATATATATATATATATATATATATATATATATATATATATATATATATATATATATATATATATATATATATATATATATATATATATATTCTTTTTATTTAAAGTCTTATTTACTTATGTTAATTCTTCTTCACTAAGAGACAGAGAGAGAAAGAGAGAGAGAGAGAGAGAGAGAGAGAGAGAGAGAGAGAGAGAGAGAGAGAGAGAGAGAGAGAGAGAGAGAGGTAACGTCCTTGAGGATAGCAGCTCGTCTACGCTCCGCTCAGTGATCAGCGTTAGAATGTAATTCATTTCTTTAAAAAAAAAAAAAAAACTTTATCTAGGGGGCTTGCTGCAAACAAACTACAATGGAGGAAAGAACAATATGTGTGCTATATGACCCACCCAGCTAAATTTTCAAAAAGCAAACGCAAGTGGGAAAATACGAGGAAGATAAATTTTCATTTATATACGTTTTATGGTAATTTCTGCCACGCCTTCCTCTTTTCATCAACTGTCACTGACACTTATTCCCTTTATTTTTTACTTTATAGAATCTTTTGTAGGGCAAGACTCTAGAGGATATGTGCTTTCATAAGGTCTATAATGCTTTGCTTATCATAGAGACGTAAAAAAAAAAAGTAATAATAATAATAAAAATAAATAAATTAATTAATTAAAAAAATCAAAATAAATAAATAAATAAATTAATTAATTAATCAAATAAATATTATGCTTCAGCTTTATAGCATTCGTATGAATGTCAAAACAAAACAAAAAAAATATAAATATAAATATTAATATGAAAAAAAAAAATTACTAAATATATGAAAAATAGCATTACTAGTACTACTACTACTACTTCTACTACTACTGCTACTACTACTACTATTTTTTTTTTTTTATGTAGGAAGGACACTGGCCAAGGGCAACAAAAATGTAATAAAAAAAAATGCCCACTGAAATGTCAGTCCCATAAAAGGGTCAAAGCAGTGGTCAAAAAATGATCAATAAGTGTCTTGAAACCTCCCTCTTGAAGGAATTCAAGTCATAGGAAGGTGGAAATACGGAAGCAGGCAGGGAGTTCCAGAGTTTACCAGAGAAAAGGATGAATGAATGAGAATACTGGTTAACTCTTGCGTTAGAGAAGTGGACAGAATAGGGGTGAGAGAAAGAAGAAAGTCTTTTGCAGCGAGGCCGCGGAAGGAGGGGAGGCATGCAGTTAGCAAGATCAGAAGAGCAGTTAGCATGAAAATAGCGGTAGAAGACAGCTAGATATGCAACATTGCGGCGGTGAGAGAGAGGCTGAAGACAGTCAGTTAGAGGAGAGGAGTTGATGTGACCAAAAGCTTTTGATTCCACCCTGTCTAGAAAAGCAGTATGAGTGGAACCCCCCCCAGACATGTGAAGCATACTCCATACATGGACGGATAAGGCCCTTGTACAGAGTTAGCAGCTGGGGGGGGTGAGAAAAACTGGCGGAGACGTCTCAGAACACCTAACTTCATACAAGCTGTTTTAGCTAGAGATGAGATGTGAAGTTTCCAGTTCAGAGTATAAGTAAAGAACAGACCGAGGATGTTCAGTGTAGAAGAGGGGGACAGTTGAGTGTCATTGAAGAAGAGGGGATAGTTGTCTGGAAGGTTGTGTCGAGTTGATAGATGGAGGAATTGAGTTTTTGAGGCATTGAACAATACCAAGTTTGTTCTGCCCCAATGAGAAATTTTAGAAAGATCAGAAGTCAGGCGTTCTGTGGCTTCCCTGCGTGATATGTTTACCTCCTGAAGGGTTGGACGTCTATGAAAAGACGTGGAAAAGTGCAGGGTGGTATCTTCAGTGTAGGAGTGGATAGGACAAGAAGTTTGGTTTAGAAGATCATTAATGAATAATAAGAAGAGAGTGGGTGACAGGACAGAACCCTGAGGAACACCACTGTTAATAGATTTAGGAGAAGAACAGTGACCGTCTACCACAGCAGCAACAGAACGGTCAGAAAGGAAACTTGAGATGAAGTAAACAGAGAGAAGGATAGAAACCGTAGGAGGGTAGTTTGGAAATCAAAGCTTTGTGCCAGACTCTATCAAAAGCTTTTGATATGTCCAAGGCAACAGCAAAAGTTTCACCAAAATCTCTAAAAGAGGATGACCAAGACTCAGTAAGGAAAGCCAGAAGATCACCAGTAGAGCGGCCTTGACGGAACCCATACTTGCGATCAGATAGAAGGTTGTTTAGTGATAGATGTTTAAGAATTTTCCTGTTGAGGATAGATTAAAAAACTTTAGATAGGCAGGAAATTAAAGCAATAGGACGGTAGTTTGAGGGATTAGAACGGTCACCCTTTTCAGGAAGAGGTTGAATGTAGGCAAACTTCCAGCAAGAAGGATAGGTAGTGTTGACAGACAGAGCTGAAAGAGTTTGACTAGGCAAGGTGCAAGCACGGAGGCATTGTTTTGGAGAACAATAGGAGGGACCCCATCAGGTCCATAAGCCTTCCGAGGGTTTAGGCCAGCGAGGGCATGGAAAACATCATCGTGAAGAATTTTAATAGGTGGCATGAAGTAGTCAGAGGGTAGAGGAGAGGGAGGAGCAAGCCCAGAATCGTCCAAAGTAGAATTTTTAGCAAAGGTTTGAGCAAAGATTTCAGCTTTAGAAATAGATGCGATAGCAGTGGTGCCATCTGGTTGAAATAGAGTAGGGAAAGAAGAAGCAGCAAAGTTATTGGAGATATTTTTTGGCTAGATGCTAGAAATCACGAAGGGAGTTAGAGAGAGAGAGAGAGAGAGAGAGAGAGAG
>NC_087177.1:20410259-20427759 GCF_035594125.1 Scylla paramamosain
ATTGCTTAACTTCGCTGATCAGACGAGAAGCGGTGTATTCAACGTGGTGTGGTCATTGGCTCTGATGAGCTTGACTTATCGAATATTTGAAGATGATGTTCTCTTGCTTAGTTATGAAAGCAACGCTTTTCATAGTATAGTTAAAATTATATATATATATATATATATATATATATATATATATATATATATATATATATATATATATATATATATATATATATATATATATATATATATATATATATATATATATATATATATATATATATATATATATATATATATATATATATATATATATATATATATATATATATATATATATATATATATATACATAAACCATACTGGAAGAGCAAGGAGTTAGTGTTAATAAATATATTTGTTTTTCTCTTCCAACTAGAAGAGGGGAAACTGGTTATGCTACCAAATGGAAGATAGTTTCTGAAAATTAGAATGAATTCAGTTATTATGAATTCAGTTGAAACATTACTTGATACTGAATGAATCTTGAGCATGCCTACAAGAAAAGAGTCAGGGGAGAAGGTATATTATCTCGGCATGCCTTAGCGCGCCGGAAAATCTTGCAACCCCTCCACCTTTATATTGAGTTTAATTCACATTTGTGCTTGTCTATGTGAATTTAGTCATAAGTGTGCAGTTGCAGGGTCAACACTGAAACAGAAGACCTATGCATATGACCCGATAATGTTAATTTAAATGAGAAAAACAGGGAAAATAGTAATTTACTACACGCACGACCGCTCTGGCTTTATATATACCGCGCGAGAAAAAGTTTGAGGCGGGCTAGATATTCAGGGTCTCCTCTCTCCATCTAGGATCCCCCTCGGGATATAGGTTCTAGGGCGACAGGAAACAACAATAGGTTGTTTATAGGCCACTCGTGGTTGTAGCACCCTAAAGGCTGTAGCGCCAAAAGGCTGTAGCGCCACTCACGCCTAATAACACTTTTCCACCACAGATTCTCTCCTACAGGGCTGCAGCATCATAGGGCCCGGCCCTATGATAAGATGGCCGCCCCACGCCCCCCTGACCGGACAATAAGGTACCGGATTAAAACTGCCAACATCCCTGCCGACCTCAGCAATGCCTTTTTTACCAGGACCCAGGTTCCCCACACAAAATGCTTTAAATCTGGCCCTTACATTATCGTTGGTCTAGCCAGTGAGGCTGATCGCGAAAGACACACCACTCACCAGGCAAACGAAAACTTAAAACTCCTAGGTTTCGAGCTTGTTGAGTCTCCAGAGGAAATATCCGCCAGGACCATCCTTGCCCGCCGTGTGGACGACTATTTACTGAAAAAAACTAACGACGATCTCCGAATGGAGATTGAAGCTAGAAACGAAACCCAAATTGAAGAAATACACGCAATCCCAAAAGCTCACATGATTAAAATACGTCTCCGGTCGAAACAACAGGCCGACCTCATCAAAAATAAAGGCATCAAAATATTTTCGCAAATAGTACCTTCTTATAACATTAATATTGAAGAATACAGACCGGTTACACAGTGTTACAAATGCTATAAATTCAGCCACCGCACTAACCAGTGCAAAGACACTGAACAGATCTGCTCTAAGTGTGCAGCTAAGGGCCACGACTACAAGAACTGCCAATCATCCACCTTAAAATGCATAAACTGTGAAGGGGAACACACAGCGGTCTCCTTTAAATGTCCCATAAAACGTGAGAGTCAGCAACAACAAAACTCTCCAAAACCTACCCCAATTACAACTACCTATGCACAAGCCACCACACCCAATACTTCCACACAAACTACTTCTAACACAAACACAAACTCAGAGAAACTTCTGCTTGCAGAAATTATCATAAAATATTCAATTCAGACCTCTTTTGGCGACTTAAAAAAGCAAGCTGAAACCATGAATTCCCTGCTTGAATATAACGGTTGCCCCACAATAAAGCTTCCACCAAACTTCCAACAAACCAACCAACAACACTTTAAACAACATTTCCAACAAAACGAAGAGATACACACTCCAACACCCCCACTTCAGCAACCCGAACTTACCACACCCAACGACACCAGTTCCCTCTCACCTAGGGACATGGGCTCCGAAGAAGACCCAGCTTCTGGTGAATCGCAGCCCCAGAAGTCCCCTCCAACACAATCCACTCCTACCACTACCATTACCAGTGCCATTACTTCTACCAACACAACCAACAACACCACAAAAAAGACTGACACAAAACGCCTGCTCACAAACCAACCCCAACCTTCACCCCCATCTACACGAACCGCATTAAGGGGTAGGAAAAACACCTAACACACTCAACAATGATCACAGTAGTACAACTAAACTGTCGCGGTTTCTGGAATAACAGACACCTTATCTCAGAAGCAATTCGATCTATCGATCCAGACATCGTCCTTCTCAACCACACAGGCACACCTCTTAAACCCATCAAACTTTACGGATACAACACACGCTACACAACAGGTACGCGCCATGATGGCGTAGCTATCATGGTAAAATGTACCATCAAACACATCCACATAACCGACTGGCCTTCAGCTCACTTCCTGGCCACCAAGATCGAAACACAACACGGGCAATTTCTAATCGCCACAACGTACAGCAGACCGGATACTGGGCTCCCTCTCACCAGCCTCAACAATCTCTTCAACCACACAAACCTACCAGTCTACATACTGGCAGACCTTAATGCCAGTCACACAGCATTTCGACATAACAAGAACAACCAACACGGACACGAACTTCTGCAACTCACACAACTAAAACGCCTCCGTTTCCTTGGTCCTGACTTTCCTACCTGCTATACCCACAATGGGAATGGCAGGCCGGATCTCATTCTCTCCAATCGGCAGTCCCTACCTTTCCACCACCACATCTCCCAAGGACCCCTCTGTGGTTCAGACCACGTTCCCATAATCCTAAAAATATCCTCCAACCCCATATCTATCCCATCCCCACCTGTCCCCGACTACCGCTCCGCCGATTGGGAGGGATTCAGGGAAACACTTACAGATCTACACCGACCAACACAGCTCGAAGGCCAACCATATACAGAAATAGACAGCGCCCTAGCGAAACTACACAGTGACATCCTGACATCAGCCAACAGACACACCCCAAAGAAACAACACACAATTCACATAGACTTCAGACCCTCCATAAAAACACAACGACTACTAGTGTGCTACAGAACACGCTTTTTAAAAAACATGAACAGCCTCATTCCCATCTACAGAGACCTATGCACCCTTCGCACACACATACTAAATAGCCTACAGGATGATCACAGCGCTCACTGGAGGACTCTAGTCTCCCGTATGGACGGAGCTCGCTGTAGAAACCCTACTCAGTTCTGGCACATGGTGCACAAGCTAAAGGGAAGCCAGCGGGAAAGATTCGAGTACCTCCTAGTGAACGGTGATCGAGTCACCAACCCAGACCAGGTCACCAACACCTTCCAGACACACTGGCGTAACTCCTTCCAACCACACCCTCTCCCTCTTCATGAGCCCAGTATTGCCCACATACACCATATCACCGATATTGTGCGCCAAAACCTAGCAAACACACTACCACATAACATTATACACTTAACACGACTAGACCCACAACACCCTCTCATCACACCCATTGAGGAGGAAGATGTCGCCAGGTTGCTCAGGCACACTCCGCGGCGAGCCCCCGGCCCCTCAGGAGTCACCTGGCCAATGGTGCGGAGCCTTCCTCCAGAAATCATATCCAGCCTGACAAAAATATTCAATGCTTGCCTCGCCTCTGGATACTTCCCAAAGGCTTTCAAAATTTCAAACATCACCCTAATTGCCAAGCCCGGAAAAAACTCTCACTTACCAGAAAACTATCGCCCCATAAGCCTACTTGAAATTCTTGGAAAAACTTTTGAGCGTCTAATCAATTTAAGATTGAGAGCGTTCCTCGAAGATAACGGATTGCTGGCACCACAGCAGTTCGGTTTCCGGAGGAACGCCTCAACTGAGGACGCCCTTAACAGCATAGTAGCCTACCTAAATTTCAACAAGCCATATTACAAGACAGCACTCGTGACAAAAGATGTCAAAAAAGCTTTTGACACCGTTTGGCACACCGGTTTAAAATATAAAATTTGTAATAACTTCAATCTCCCTTATCTAACACAACGCATCTTGTGTAGTTTTCTGGATGAGAGACAGACAAGAATCCGCCACCAGGGCACCTTTTCGTCATTTTTTACCCCTCAGGCTGGAGTCCCACAAGGCTCCGTACTCTCCCCAACCCTTTTTAACATGTACACAGCTGACCTACCCCTCCCAGCCCACAATGACTCACTAACTATTCAATACGCGGACGATGTAACGCAATTGGCCCGTGCCAGGTCGTTAGATCTCCTAACCGACAAAATTCAATGGGAACTGATGGCGACTGGCCTGTGGGAGATGAAATGGCGAATTCTCTCCCATCCCGAAAAATCAAAAGTCACTTATTTCAACATTAAAAGAAGTCAGCCCCGCCAAATCTCACTAAACAGAATTGATCCAATCCCCACCCCAATCCCCATCAGTAACAACAACAAAGTGCTTGGCCTCACCATAGATAAGCACCTCAACTTCAATATACATATAAAACAAAAAGCAACCATAGCCGCCAAGGCCTTGAGCAACCTGGAAAGATTTCGCGACAGCAGCACAAAAACAAAACTTCACCTCTACAAAGCTTTCATTCTCCCTCTCTTAACCTACTGCCCTCTTGCCCTCTCTCTCTCTGCTCCCTCCAACCTCTCTAAACTTCAGAAGGTTCAAAACCGAGCAATTCGTTTCGCTCTTGGGACGAAATGGTTCGACTTCAGAACCTCTCTCTCCATTCACGAGGAGTCCAACATCCCCCCTCTTAACATAACACTCCACAATAGAATCGAAAAACAACTAAGCTCCTTCTCCGACAGACACACAATCACATACAATTTCATTACCAACCTCCCCCCAGCTTTCCGTCACTTGCCGCACTGCAATCTCCTTGATCCTCCCACTGTGCCTCCTGAACCTGTCTTCTAATAATGGACTCCTCCTTTCTTCCCTTCACTATCTCCTTTTTCTGTACCACTCATGGTGTCTGAGTGGCATCATCGTCGTTCTCTCGTTCACGTGGGCGGGCCCGCGTGCCAACACCTAGTGGTTTTTTCATATTTTTTGTCTTATGGTTTTGTATTCATATTTTTGTTTTTATGCATTATTTTTCTGTCTCGCAGCCTAGGTTTTAAGGTGGCACCGGACCGCTCCTGGGAAAGGGACTAGACAAAAAAACACCGCCATTAACATACCATGCCTCTGACCGAGGGAGTGGGGTCGTGTGCCAACACCTAGTGGTTTTTTCATATTTTTTGTCTTATGGCTTTGTATTCATATTTTTGTTTTTTATACATTATTTTCCTGCCTCGCAGCCTAGGTTTCAAGAGGGCACCGGACCACTTCCAGAGAGACGGGGATAGCACGAACCGCACTCCTCCCACTGACGTCACGGCAATGGGGCCCCCGGCCGTCGGCATGACGTTCCGGTAGCGGTACCCCCCGAGGTAGTTAAGGAGCGGCCAGTACTGATGATGGGGACGGTAACCACACCATTCAGTGGAAGCCACTTCACCCCCCACACAGAGGTAGTTGGGTGCGGCAAGGGCTGGGCAGGAAGGTAGTCAAGAGATGGTGGGGCGGGGCCCTGGAAGCATCCATGCAGGAATCCCCATTCACCCCCCGCCACCAGCGACTTACCGCGTGCAGGCAGATGGTATTAGATTTGACCCCTCGTTGCGGTGAGGGAGCCTTTTCGAGCCTCTGTCATTGCACATCCTACCATCACGTCAATCATTATCACAAACCATCCTCTCCCTCCCCATGCATATAACACCACGACATTTTTTATATTATATTTATATATATGTATATGTGTATATGTGTGTATGTGTGTATATGTATGTATGTGTATATATGTATATATATATATATATATATATGTATATGTATGTATATGTGTATGTATGTATGTATATGTATATGTATATATATATATATGTATATATATATATATATATATTTATATATATATTTTTTTTTTTTTTTTTTTTTTTTTTTTTTTTTTTTTTTTTTTTTTTTTTAGCAGGGTGGCCTTTTTGCAGGACGAGTCACAGGACACAAGAAAAAAGGACCAACACCGCTTTTTTCACCCACCACATTACATCATACAATAAATATCCCGGCCATCACCAAATCACTCTACTACTATCCGTGGTTCGGAACCCACGTAAAACTGTAGGTCCCTCCGCTATACGGATGCAATTCTTCCTCTGTCCTTCTTTGAACCAATAAAAAGCACAAAAAAACCCTTTTTACTCTGACTGTCCTTCACTCCTCTTTCACAACCTGATAATGCAGGCTCTGGATAGTCTGGCCCCTAACTTGTGCGTGGTTTGGCCCGGGGATTTGGGTGCGTGGGCGGCGTCCGTGGCTGTGGCTGTGTTGGGCTTGGCTTGCTCGGTTGGTGGAGGACTCTCCTGCTTTCCCCGATAAAGCCCTTGTCTTCCTGGCCATCTTAGAATGAATATAACACGTTAAAAAAAAAAAATAAATAAATAAAAAACATAAAAAAAAGATGTCCCTCCTAATTCAAATTGCGCCTGGGTCAAGCCCCAGTGACTATTTCTCCTCCTACAATTCCCTTCTTATCACCCCCCTATTCTTCCCACTATCCCCACTTCTCCCTCCCCATCTTTTCTCTCTTTGTTATGTTATGTTATGTTATTTTGAGGCACATTCGTGAGCTTCCTGTTAGACCGTTCGGACGTCGTACTAGCAGCTCTCATCACCATGACTGGCCGCGGCAAGGGAGGCAAGGGTCTTGGAAAGGGAGGCGCCAAGCGTCACCGTAAGGTTCTGCGTGATAACATCCAGGGAATCACCAAGCCTGCTATCCGTCGTCTAGCTCGCCGAGGTGGCGTCAAGCGCATCTCTGGTCTCATCTACGAGGAGACTCGTGGGGTGCTCAAGGTGTTCCTTGAGAACGTTATCAGGGATGCTGTCACCTATACCGAGCACGCCAAGCGTAAGACCGTTACTGCCATAGACGTTGTCTACGCCCTCAAGCGTCAGGGCCGTACCCTGTACGGATTTGGTGGTTAAATCGCTCCATTATTGAGATGGTGCCAGCTATTCAGCTTGCATTATCATCATTGAATAACATCATCTCCCGGACCTTTTTAAGGTCCACAAACATGAAAAGAAAGAAGGACCATAGACTACTATTATTACTACTACTTTCTCATAACCATGTTCACTATCACTATCTGAGCTAAGAAAAGAAACCATTATTAATTATAACCATCTTTCTCACTTCATCAGGTCTTCTCCAAGTATTATTATTATTATCATTATTATTATTATTATTATTATTATTATTATTATCATTATTATTATTATTATTATTATTATTATTATTATTATTATTATTATCATTGACTTATTTCAATGATCACGCCCCTCATCGTTCTCAGTTTCTCATAAAACAAAATATACATTGAGATGAAAAAGACGCTCAACATATCACAATAGGCAACACATCTAATCAACTCTCCACTGTGACACACAGCAGGTACATTAGTAGAAATATAGTATACATATTTATTCTCGGTCACTTGCGTGCCTGACTAAATAATAATAATAATAATAACAAATAACTAACTCGAAAATAAATACACTACTTGCTTATTATTGATATACCAGTATAGTCTACACAACTCTCTAGATGTTTGAACGTGTGGCTCCGAAGAGGAGCCGGATTGATGGTGATATTGGCTGAAGGGGAGGGAGGCCCTTTATTTACTTCTTCTCAGTCTTCTTGGGAAGGAGCACGGCCTGAATGTTGGGCAGCACGCCACCCTGTGCAATGGTGACTCCGGAGAGGAGCTTGTTAAGTTCCTCGTCGTTGCGGATGGCCAGCTGCAGGTGACGTGGGATGATGCGAGTCTTCTTGTTGTCACGGGCGGCATTGCCGGCAAGCTCAAGGACTTCAGCAGCCAGGTACTCCATAACTGCCGCAAGGTACACGGGGGCACCAGCACCCACGCGCTCGGCGTAGTTGCCTTTCCTTAGAAGGCGATGAATCCTGCCGACCGGGAACTGGAGTCCAGCACGACTGGAACGGGACTTTGACTTTCCCTTCACCTTTCCTCCCTTGCCGCGTCCAGACATGATAATGGATGTTGTGGTAGTAGTAGTAGTAGTAGTAGTTGTTGTTGTTGGTGATAAATGAGGAGCGCGAGTACTCTAACCTCGTCGGTAGCTCTGCGAGCAAGTAGTGAATTTTGGGAAAAACGGCTATATATACGCGAGATCAGATCGGCCCAGAGCGCGTCTGGACCAATCAGGACGCTCGCTGAGGTGGCGACTCCTGATCCTGAGTAGGCACGCTAATATATATACCACTTTTCAACTGAGAAAACGCACACTCGTTCTCACAGCAGTACGGCGACACTATGCCTCCCAAAGCATCAGGAAAGGCTGCCAAGAAAGCTGGCAAGGCACAGAAGGCCATTGCCAAGGGCGACAAGAAGAAGAAGCGCAGGAGGAAGGAGAGCTACTCCATCTACATCTACAAGGTGCTCAAGCAAGTCCACCCAGACACTGGCGTGTCCTCCAAGGCCATGTCAATCATGAACTCGTTCGTGAATGACATTTTCGAGCGCATCGCTGCCGAGGCATCCCGCCTGGCACACTATAACAAGCGCTCCACCATCACCAGCCGGGAAATCCAGACCGCTGTCCGTCTTCTTCTGCCTGGTGAACTGGCAAAACACGCTGTTTCTGAAGGCACCAAGGCTGTTACCAAGTATACCTCCTCAAAGTAAACAGGCGGCCAGTATACTGCTGCCAGTATAAAATAATACCCGGCTCCATTGGAGCCACACTTGAAAAGGAAAAAAGATACGATATAGACAAATGCATTATTATTATAATTATTGTTATTATTATTAATATTATTATTATTATTATTTTTATTATTATTATTATTATTATTATTATTATTATTATTATTATTATTATCATTATTAATAATATTAATATTGTTGTTTTTATTATGATTATTATTATAATAATTATTGTATCATTATTATTATTATTATTATTATTATTATTATTATTATTATGCTTATTATTATCGTGATTATTATTCTGTGGAGATAAAGAAAAGATAAAAAAAAAATAGAGATAAAGAAAGATAAAAATTCTCCCAAGTGAAAGAGATATGGCCATGGAAGAGGGAATAATAATAATAATATAAAAAAAAAAAAAGGGGGGAAGGATATTGAGTTGAAAGTCGATACCTGATACTGAAAGATGGAAAATAAATATTTTCTTCCACAAAACCAAACAGATTGTCTATGAAAATTCTTTAATGAAAGAGATGTTTGGCCCTAAAAAGGGCCTAGATATTGCTGTTATGAAGATCATTCGTGGATGACTTCTTAGGCACGCTCGCCACGGATGCGACGAGCCAGTTGGATGTCCTTTGGCATGATAGTCACGCGCTTGGCATGGATGGCGCACAGGTTGGTATCCTCAAACAGACCCACGAGGTAAGCCTCGGAAGCTTCCTGGAGAGCCATGACAGCAGAGGACTGGAAGCGGAGGTCAGTCTTGAAATCCTGAGCAATTTCACGCACCAGGCGCTGGAAAGGCAGTTTCCTGATAAGCAGCTCAGTGCTCTTCTGATAACGGCGGATCTCACGGAGAGCAACGGTTCCAGGCCTGTAACGGTGGGGTTTCTTGACACCTCCAGTGGCTGGAGCAGACTTGCGAGCTGCCTTTGTAGCAAGCTGCTTGCGGGGCGCCTTGCCACCAGTGGACTTGCGAGCCGTTTGCTTGGTACGTGCCATAGTTGTGGTAACAACAACTCACAACGAACACTCAGCTGAGTCTGCCCGCGCTTATAACATAACATAACATAACAAAGAGAGAAAAGATGGGGAGGGAGAAGTGGGGATAGTGGGAAGAATAGGGGGGTGATAAGAAGGGAATTGTAGGAGGAGAAATAGTCACTGGGGCTTAACCCAGGCGCAATTTGAATTAGGAAGGACATCTTTTTTTTTTTTTTTTTTTTTTTTTTTTTTTTTTTTTTTTTTTAGCGTGTTATATTCATTCTAAGATGGCAAGGGAGACAAGGTCCTTATCGGGGAAAGCAGGAGAGTCCGCCACCAACCGAGCAAGCCAAGCCCAAAACAGCCACGGCAACGGACGCCGCCCACGCACCCAAAACACCAGGCCAAACCACGCACAAGTTAGGGGCCAGACTATCCAGAGCCTGCATTATCAGGATGTGAAAGAGGAGTGAAGGACAGTCAGAGTAAAAAAGGGTTTTTTTTGTGTTTTTTATTGGTTCAAAGAAGGACAGAGGAAGAAGTACATCCGTATAGCGGAGGGACCTACAGTTTTACGTGGGTTCCGAACCACGGATAGTAGTAGAGTGATTTGGTGATGGGCGGGATATTTATTGTGTGATGTAATGTGGTGGGTGAAAAAGCGGTGTCGGTCCTTTCATCTCGTGTCCTGTGACTTGTCCTGCAAAAAGGCCAACCTGCTAAAAAAAAAAAAAAAAAAAAAAAAAGAGAGAATATAAAAAATGTCGTGGTATTATGTGCATGGGGAGGGTGAGGATGGTTTGTGATAATGATTGACGTGATTGTAGGATGTGCAATGACAGAGGCTCGAAAAGGCTCCCTCACCGCAACGAGGGGTCAAATCTAATACCATCTGCTTGCACGCGGTAAGTCGCCGGTGGTGGGGGGTGAATGGAGATTCCTGCATGGATGCTTCCAGGGCCCCGCCCCACCATCTCTTGACTACCTTACTACCCAGCTCTGGCCGCACCAAACTACCTCTGTGGGGGGGGGTGAAGTGGCTTCCACTGAATAGTGTGGTTGCCGTCCCCACCATCAGTGCTGGCCGCTCCATAACTGCCACGGGGGGTACCACTACCGGAACGTCATGCCAACGGCCGGGGGCCCCATTGCCGTGGCGTCAGTGGGAGAAGTGCGGTTCGTGCTATCCTCTTTCATCTGAAAGTGGTCTGGTGTCCCTTTGAGAACCTAGGCTGCGAGACGGAAAAATAATGCATAAAAAAAACACAAAAATATGAATAAAAAACCATAAGACAAAATATATAAAAAAACCACTAGGTGTTGGCACGCGAGCCCACTCCTTCGGTCAGAGGCATGGAATGTTAATGGTGGTGTGTTTTGTCGCATCTTTTTCCCGGGAGCGGTCCGGTGCCTCCTTGGGACCTAGGCTGCGAGACAGAAAGATAATGCATAAAATAAACAAAAGATGAATACAAAGCCATAAGACAAAAAATATGAAAAAACCACTAGGTGTAGGCACACGGGCTCGCCCCACGTGAACGAGAGTGCGACGATGATTCCACTCAGACACCTTGAGTAGTAGAGAAGATTAGAGAAAGAGAGAGAAAGAGAGAGAGAGAGAGAGAGAGAGAGAGAGAGAGAGAGAGAGAGAGAGAGAGAGAGAGAGAGAGAGAGAGAGAGAGAGAGAGTGAAAGAGAGAGTGAAGGAGTCCGTTATTTAGAAAATGGGGTCAGGAGGCACAGTGGGAGGGTCAAGGAGGTTGCAGTGTGGGAGGTGACGGAAAGCTGGGGGAAGGTTGGTTATGAAATTGTATGTGTTTGTGTGTCTGTCAGAAAATGAGGTTAGCTGTTTGTTGAGTCTGTTGTAGTGTGTTATGTTAACAGGAGGGATGTTGGACTCCTCATGAGTAGAGAGAGAGGACCGAAAGTCGAACCATTTCGTTCCAAGGGCGAAACGAATTGCTCGATTCTGGACCCTCTGAAGTTTTGAGAGGTTAGTGGGAGCGGAAAGAGAGAGTGCAAGAGGGCAATAGGTTAAAAGGGGGAGAATAAAAGCTTTGAAGAGGTGTAGTTTTGTTTTCGTGTTGCTGTCGCGAAATCTTTCGAGGTTGCTCAAGGCCACGGCGGCTAAAGCAGCTTTTTGGTTTATATGTATGTTGAATTTGAGGTGCTTGTCGATGGTGAGGCCAAGCACTTTGTTGTTGTTACTGATGGGGATTGGGTTGGGGTGTGGAACAATGTTGTTCAATGAGATTTGGCGAGGCTGACTTTTTTTTATGTTAAAGTAGGTGACTTTAGATTTTTCGGGATGGGAGAGGATTCGCCATTTCATCTCCCATAGGCTAGTCGCCGTCAGTTCCCGTTGAATTTTGTCTGTGAGGAGATCTAACGACCTGGCTCGAGCCAATTGCGTTACATCGTCCGCGTATTGAATGGTTAATGAATCATTATGAACTGGAGGGGGCATGTCAGCTGTATACATGTTGAAAAGGGTGGGGGACAGTACAGAGCCTTGTGGGACTCCAGCCTGAGGGGAAAAGGATGTTGAAAAGGTGCCCTGATGACAGATTCTTGTCCGTCTCTCTACCAGAAAACTACATAGTATGCGTTGCGTTAGGGGGGGAAGGTTGAAGTTGTTGCAAATTTTGTGTTTTAAGCCTGCGTGCCAAACAGTGTCAAATGCTTTTTTGACATCTTTTGTTACAAGGGCTGCTCTGAAATAGGGCTTATTGAAATTTAAGTATGCAACTATGCTGTTTAGAGCGTCCTCGGTTGAGGCGTTCCTCCGGAAGCCGAACTGCTGTGGTGCCAGCAGCTCGTTACCTTCGAGGAACGCTCTCAATCTTAAATTGATGAGGCGTTCAAAGGTTTTTCCGAGAATTTCAAGGAGGCTAATGGGGCGATAGTTTTCTGGTAAGTGGGAGTTTTTTCCGGGCTTAGCAATGAGGGTGATGTTTGAAATTTTGAATGCCTTAGGAAAGTATCCAGAGGCAAGGCAGGCGTTGAAAATCTCCGTCAGGCTGGATATAGTTTCTTGGGGAAGGTTCCGCACCATGGGCCAGGTGACTCCTGAGGGGCCAGGGGCTCGCCGCGGAGTATGCCTGAGCAACCTGGCGACATCATCCTCCTCAATAGGTGTGGTGAGAGGGTGTTGGGGGTTGAGGCGTATTTTTTGTATAGTGTTATGTGGAATCGTGTTTGCTAGGTTGTGGCGTGCACGATCGATGATGTTGTTTATGTGGGCAATACTGGGCTCGTGGAGTGGGAGAGGGTGTGGTTGGAAAGTATTGTGCCAGTGTGTCTTGAAGATGCTGGTGACTTGTTCTGGGTTTGTGATGCGATCCCCGTTCACTAGGAGGTACTCGAATCTTTCCCGCTGGCATCCCCTCAGCCTGTACACCATGTGCCAGAACTGTGTAGGATTACTGCAGCGGGTTCTGTCCATATGGGAGACTAGATTCCTCCAGTGAGCGCTGTGATCTTCCTGTAGGCTATTTGTTATGTGTGTACGAAGGGTGCAAAGATCTCCGTAGATAGGTGTGTGGTTGTGCTTGTTTTTTAAAAACAGTGTGCTTCCCACAAAATCCCTTTATATATGAATCGGGTGGGCCCGACGACTCCAACCCTGCCTTGTGATTGGTCAGAAACGTCCAGTGAGGCTCATCGCCCACGCAGTCACCGCATGAAAGATGTGATCATTATTGTTAGTCTAATTCATTTTGTTCTTATTCTTATTCTTATTCTTATTCTTTCTTCCCTCATTCATAACAAATCTTGGAAAATATACAGCAGAACTGACATGTCATTTAAAATTCTAAGACAATTAGCAAGAAAGTTGTGATATTCTTATTTTTTTCATTCTTTTTATTCTATTTTTTTCTTATTCTTGTCATAATTAATATTGTTATCTTTATTATTTTCATTTTTTTTTATTATTCTTCCTTATCTTATTCTTATTTATCCTACTTTTAGAGAGATGAGGCTTGTGCGGTCACCCATCCAAGTTCTGCCCGGACCCCCTGCTTAACCTTGCTGATCCCGCCGTCAGCTGATTGGTCAAGAGCGGAGAACAAGGTGTTGGGAGGGCTTATTTCTCTTATTCTTATTCTTTCCTGTATTGTTGTTGCATTGTTGTGCTGAAAATGTTGGAAAATATGCACTAAAATTAACCCTTCATTCATAATTCTACGACAATTAGCAAGAGAGATATATTATTACTTTTTTCCCTTATTTTTGTTCTTTTTATTCTTAATCTTCTTTTTTTTATTATAGTTGTTATTGTTATTTTATTATTTTCGTTTTTCGTTCATTCTCCTCATTCTTATTGCTATTTTTTTCTATTCTCAGAGAGATGAGGCTTTTGTGGTCACCCATCCAAGTTCTTCCCGGATCCCCTGCTTAACTGCGCTGATCCCGCCGTTAGCTAATTGGCCAAGACCGGAGAACTAGGTGTTGGGAGGCCTTCTTTCTATTATTCTTATTCTTTCTTCCCCCATTCATATCGTTGTATTGGAAATGTTGGAAAATATACAAAAGAATTCACCCTTCTATGACAATTAGGAAGAAAGACATGGGATGCTTTCTTTCTTTTTTTTTATATTCCTTTATTGTAATTTTTCTTATTCTTGTTATAATAATTCTTACTGTTATCTTTATTACTTAAAATTTTCGTTCATTCTCCCTATTCTTATTCTTATTTTTTTTATTTATTTATTTTTTTTCAGACAGATGAGGCTTGTGTAGTCACCCATCCAAGTATTGCCCGAAACCCCTGCGTAATCTCGACGATTTCATTTGACAATACCTATTTACTTATTTATTTATTATTATATTTATTAAAAAAAAAAAAGAAGAAAAGAAGATGAAGAATAAGGTATGTAATCGAAATACTCTCTCTATACTGTAGCAATAGTTTAGCTGGATGTACTTGTATTGTGTCAAAAATACTTGCAATATCTGCAATTGTAACCTGCAGTGTCGGCATAATGCATAATTAAGCAATGAAAAGAAAAATTAATAAAAGAATAAATGAAAAAAAGAAAGAAAAAAAGATACAATTAACAATTAAATATATTAGCTACCCCTCTACGTTTCTTTATCACTGCAGAAAAATGGAAACATTTTAACGTAGACTTGTCAAAATTCAACTGAAATTAAGGGTTAAATAAGGATTGTCACCCCTTCCCCAGAGGATATTCATTGTCTTTTAATATATATATATATATATATATATATATATATATATATATATATATATATATATATATATATATATATATATATATATATATATATATATATATATATATATATATATATATATATTCTTTTTATTTAAAGTCTTATTTAGAGAGAGAGAGAGAGAGAGAGAGAGGTAACGTCCTTGAGGATAGCAGCTCGTCTACGCTCCGCTCAGTGATCAGCGTTAGAATGTAATTCCTCATTTCTTTAAAAAAAAAAAAAAAAAAAAAAAAAACTTTATTTAGGGGGCTTGCTGGAAACAAACTACAATGGAGGAAAGAACAATATGTCTGCTATATGACCCACCCAGTTAAATTTTCAAGAAGCAAACGCAAGTTGGAAAATACGAGGAAGATAAATTTTCATTTATATACGTTTTATGGTAATTTCTGCCACGCCTTCCTCTATTCATCAAACGTCACTGACACTTATTCCCTTTATTTTTTACTTTACAGAATCTTTTGTAGGGCAAGACTCTAGAGGATATGTGCTTTCATAAATTCTATAATGCTTTGCTTATCATAGAGACATAAAAAAAAAAAATAATAATAATAAAAATAAATAAATTAATTAATTTAAAAAATCAAAATAAATAGATATATAAATTAATTAATCAATCAAATAAATTTCTATGCTTCACCTTTATAGCATTCGTATGAATGTCAAAACAAAACAAAAAATATAAATATAAATAATAATATGAAAAAAAAAATTACTAAATATATGAAAAATAGCATTACTACTACTACTACTACTACTACTACTACTGCTACTACTACTACTTTTTTTTTTTTTATGTAGGAAGGACACTGGCCAAGGGCAACAAAAATGTAATAAAAAAAATGCCCACTGAAATGCCAGTCCCATACAGGGGTCAAAGCAGTGGTCAAAAAATGATGAATAAGTGTCTTGAAACCTCCCTCTTGAAGGAATTCAAGTCATAGGAAGGTGGAAATACGGAAGCAGGCAGGGAGTTCCAGAGTTTACCAGAGAAAGGGATGAATGATTGAGAATACTAGTTAACTCTTGCGTTAGAGAAGTGGACAGAATAGAGGTGAGAGAAAGAAGAAAGTCTTGTGCAGCGAGGCCACGGAAGGAGGGGAGGCATGCAGTTAGCAAGATCAGAAGAGCAGTTAGCATGAAAATAGCGGTAGAAGACAGCTAGATATGCAACATTGCGGCGGTGAGAGAGAAGCTGAAGACAGTCAGTTAGAGGAGAGGAGTTGATGAGACGAAAAGCTTTTGATTCCACCCTGTCTAGAAAAGCAGTATGAGTGGAACCCCCCTCAGACATGTGAAGCATACTCCATACATGGACGGATAAGGCCCTTGTACAGAGTTAGCAGCTGGGGGGGTGAGAAAAACTGGCGGAGACGTCTCAGAACACCTAACTTCATAAAAGCTGTTTTAGCTAGAGATGAGATGTGAAGTTTCCAGTTCAGATTATAAGTAAAGGACAGACCGAGGATGTTCAATGTAGAAGAGGGGGACAGTTGAGTGTCATTGAAGAAGAGGGGATAGTTGTCTGGAAGGTTGTGTCGAGTTGATAGATGGAGGAATTGATTTTTTGAGGCATTGAACAATATCAAGTTTGTTCTGCCCCAATGAGAAATTTTAGAAAGATCAGAAGTCAGGCGTTCTGTGGCTTCCCTGCGTGATATGTTTACCTCCTGAAGGGTTGGACGTCTATGAAAAGACGTGGAAAAGTGCAGGGTGGTATCTTCAGCGTAGGAGTGGATAGGACAAGAAGTTTGGTTTAGAAGATCATTAATGAATAATAAGAAGAGAGTGGGTGACAGGACAGAACCCTGAGGAACACCACTGTTAATTGATTTAGGAGAAGAACAGTGACCGTCTACCACAGCAGCAATAGAACGGTCAAAAAGGAAACTTGAGATGAAGTAAACAGAGAGAAGGATAGAAACCGTAGGAGGGTAGTTTGGAAATCAAAGCTTTGTGCCAGACTCTATCAAAAGCTTTTGATAATTATGTCCAAGGCAACAGCAAAAGTTTCACCAAAATCTCTAAAAGAGGATGACCAAGACTCAGTAAGGAAAGCCAGAAGATCACCAGTAGAGCGGCCTTGACGGAACCCATACTGGCGATCAGATAGAAGGTTGTGGAGTGATAGATGTTTAAGAATCTTCCTGTTGAAGATAGATTCAAAAACTTTAGATAGGCAGGAAATTAAAGCAATAGGATGGTAGTTTGAGGGATTAGAACGGTCACCCTTTTTAGGAACAGGTTGAATGTAAGTAAACTTCCAGCAAGAAGGAAAGGTAGTGTTGACAGACAGAGCTGAAAGAATTTGAATAGGCAAGGTGCAAGCATGGAGGCAT
>NC_087177.1:20432759-20437759 GCF_035594125.1 Scylla paramamosain
GAGTCTTGTCCTTTTGTTCGTCCAGATAGGCGTTTGCCCTGAGCCCAGAACCTTCTGGGCTCCTTGCACCTTGAAGCCAGACCCTCCAGAGTCCGTCCCCAGTGTCGCCTGGCTTCGTCTCTCCTTAATTCATGGAGCGTAAGTCTAAGTCTAACGTATCTTCTATAGTCGTCGTTCGTCCAGCCATGAAGTTGTGCTCTTTGTCGTAGTGCATTGAATTGTATCCTTGTCATCTGTGTTTGTCTAGTCGGTCTTGGGGCAGGTTCTAGTCTGTACTGTGTTTTTGGTATGTGTCGGTCCGCAGTGTCTTTTACCTTTGTCATCCAGTCCGCTAGTGCTGTGTCTATCTCCTCGAGACTCGCTCGGGAGATGTCAATTGCGTCTGTCATGTCTAAGCTTTCGTCCTCCTGAAAGGAGTCCCAGTCAACCCTATGAAAGGAGTAAGAAAGGGGGGTCGGAGTGAGAATAGGAGAAGTTGAAATGTCAATAATGATTGGTATGTGATCACTACTAGTTAGCGGGCCAGGGGAGAGAGAATGAGCATAGTGGAAGGTTTGATTGGAGAAGACAATGTCAGGTGAAGTGGAGGAGAGAGGTCCATAGTAGGTCGGAAAATTAGGGCCAATGTGTCTCGCGGTTTGTCGTCTAAAATAGTCCGTGAGATCACGGCCTACCTGATTCGTAGTACCATACCCTAGTGTCTGGTGTCGGGCGTTCAAGTCTCCTGCGAAAAGCATCTGTGTCTGCCTACGTATGAGTCTCATGAAATCGGGGTGGGGGATGTACTGTCGTCTAGGAGGTAAATATGTAGTTGCAATTGTCAAGGTCCCATCGAATGTCTCTATGTCAACAGCTAAGGTGTCAGAAAGAAAGTCATCCTGAATTCTGTGAGTGAGCGAGCATCTGACTGCTATCGCCACTCCATCATTTTGCTCACCACTAGAGTTCATCTGGTGAACTCGAAATCCAGGAATCCTAAGTCTGTTTTCGTCTGGTAGTCCGTGTCCGTTAATTAGTATGACGTCCGGGTCAAACTGTCGGTAAGTGTTACATAAGTCGTACTTACGAGTCGTGCAGTGTAATACATTGTGCTGGATTACCTTGAGTCGCTGCATTATGCTGTCTGGGTCTTCTTCTTCCTTCCTCTCCTCTTCTTGAGTGATGGCTCTGAAGAGGTGAAGGGTCCAGATGGCATGGTATCGAAGACTGCGTCCCGTACTGAAGTGAGGAGGTGATCCACAGGGCGGTCCATTTTCCTGAGGCGATCTATAACAAGATCGTAGTTACTGGCACTGAGGTTATGACGGATCTTGTAGCGTCCTTCCCTTACCCCTCTTTCCATATGGGGGAAGGTGCGAATTCGGGGCCACATGTCGGTGTTTTTCTTTACGATGACAACCTCCAGTCCATTAACTTCCTCGTCCGAGTGGTCATCCTCGCTGTCACTTCCTGCTGGAGATGTGGAGTCCCCGTCTGAGTCTCCCTGTACCTGGAGTGTGTTTTCCGCACTAATTCTTTCGGCTGTGACTGCCTGTTCTTGTTCGACGACACTTCTCTGGGGAGGGACGGTGGTACTTTTTCCTGCAGTCAGGGCTGTGATAAGGGCTGCCGTGTTCTTGATAGGCGCAAGTTTAACCTCAGGGATCCCATTTTTTGCCAAGCTCTCGGAAAGAGTTTTTTGGAAGGATCCTGGCTTTGCTACATTGGCCAGATGTGCATGTAGGAGGCACATTAAGCCGGTCATATGTTGGCCAGTTGAGTCAGGGATACCATTAGAGGTTGTAGCCTGTGCATAGGTTGTAGTTGCTCCTTGTATCCTCTTCTGTCTCAGGCTATTTTGTTTTTCCCTGAGGGCTTGCTTCCTCACCATGCATTTCATTGCCGTCGCATGGTGTGCTTCGTTACAGTTGAGGCATCTTCGTTCCTGGGTTCTGCATTCCCAGTGCTGATGCCCCTCCCTGGCACAATTGGAGCACATTGAGTACCCCTGGGGTTTGTTACAGAGCCTTGTAACATGATCCTCCACTGCATAACAACGGTTACACGTTATGAGCTCTATGTACTCTTCTTGGTGCACTTTGGATGGGGGGATAGACATGCAGAACATCAGCAGTCCCGATTCAGTAGCTTTCTTTGCCATGTCACTCGTCTCGAAGGTGATCTTCACATTCTTGGTGCGTGGGAACTTGTAAACTTCTTGGACTTTTGCCCAACTCTGTTCCTTTTCTACTTCGTCCAGGATTTCGTTTGCATCATGTTCGTACACAAGATCGTCCAGTCTAGTGCAGACCACCGATCGTTGAGCCCGGAGGGTAGGGGGCATGAGTGCGCTGAAGCCATCCTCGGTGAGTTTCTCATGTTTCCCAGAGCTGAAGATTAAGTCAGTATCTTGCATTGATCCTGTGATCACAATTATGGCATCACGTGCTGGGATCAGACGGGTAATCTTCACCTCTGGGGCCAGAATATGCAGGAGCCTTCGCCGAGTGGCGAGGTCATTGGCTCGGGCATGCTTTATTCGCACCCGAGTCATTGCTGCTAAGTAGAGCCTTATCCAGGGCCAAGCATTTCTCCGCGCGGTGAAGGGGGTGGCACTGAGGGTCACTGAGGGTCACAGGACAGGGAACACTAGGGCGGAAACACTGGGACGAGGGGGGGTGGGGGTGGGGGGCTGGGGTGGGGTTGGGGGGGTGGGGGTGGAAGGTGGGGGGGTGGGGATGGGGAAGGGGAGGATAAGAGGGCACACTGGGACAGGGAGTTCAATCCTGGTCACTGTGGAGGGGCGGGAAGGACATCGCGGCCCTATGGAAGTATTCCTGGGCACTGGGGGATTAATCCTGGGCAGTGTAGAAGGGTGGGTAGCACATCACGGCACTCGGGAGAACGTCACTGTGGGGTGAAGGGGATTATTCCTGGGCACTGGGAAGGGGGGGAGGAGAGGGGAGTACATCCTGGGCACTAAGGTGGGAGGGGGGGAAGGGGTTATCGCCTGGCACTGTAGTGGTTGAGAACACTTCTGGAGACTTCTCACTGCTGCGTTGAGTTGTTTGTGGAGGCCTGGTCTTCGCTTGGTGAGTGTGTAGACTGTTCCTGGCACTGGCACTTGTAGCTCATCCTTGTGGCACTGGTGGAGCAGGGGGGTAATCCCTTTGTACTGAGTAGTTCCGGGAATGAGAGATGTTGTCTTGAATGTGTGGACATAGAAGGAGCACTGTGGATGGAGGATTAGACCCCTGGCACTGTGGCACTAACCGCTGGCACTGGAGTGGCACTGGAGTGGAGAGGGCAATTGCCTGGCACTGTGTGGTGGCAGAAGTGGATGATGGGGGCCTGGGTGCCGAGGGAGCACCGGTGGAAGCGATGCGATAATGGCCAAGCAAGTTTCCTTCGTTTGTGGGTGTCTCCTATGCCAGGTAAGTATGATTTTGGCCAGTGCAGGGGAGCGGCCTCTCAGTCGTGTGTCAGTCTTGTGCCGTCGTGTGTGCGTTTTAACATTTAAACATTTAAACATTTAAACATTTTATTAAGAAAGGGGGATGAAATACAGTTCAGGGAGGGAAACAAGGGTAAGTACGAAATACAGAAATATAGGGGAAGTTTACAGTTACCGGGCGGTCCGGTTTGCTGTGGCATACATTGCTCTCCAACTTGTGGCCTTAGTACTTTATTGTTGGATAAGCTATGTGTACATTTCGGACTATGTGTGTTCAGATTTAGTTAAGTTGTACAGATGAAATGATGATTAACTTAATAGTGACAATGAACATTACAGTCAGTGATATACTGGTTCTGGATACGGATATTTCTCCAGGGAAAGTAGGCTCCTTGGAAACCATGCATGGCTTGATGGAGGTGCAGCGTCGTGTAATGTCTGAAGAGTTGTGAAATGCTCCCACCGCTCTTCTTCCATTCTTTTCCACACCTGCGTTGCCATCTCGTGCAGCCGAATGTTTATAGGAGCGATCGACGCTCGCTGGTGGAGCTCCTCATTCGTGGTCATGTCCTCCCATCTGGTGTTGTAGGCGAACCGGAGAGCAGCATTCTGCACCTTTAGGAGACGGCTAATTGTGGATCTGCTCAGCGCGTGGGTTGGAACTGGAGGGTAAGTTAGCACGGGCACTACAAGGGCCTTGACAAGGTGGAGTTTGAGGTTCACTGGCAAGTCCTTGAAGCGGTAGAGTCTGGTGAGGGCAACTCTTGCCTGAGATGCCCTCTCTGCAGCGTGGGAGAGGTAGCCTCGTGATGTGATCTGCAGACCAAGGAGGCGCCCCTTCGTTTTGAACTCTACCTCTTCATCCTCCACCAGCAGGGTCGCAGGTCTGAGGGTAGAGGTGGGGATGACCGTGAATTTGCCTACGTTGGTCTTGATTTTTTGCTCGCAGAGCTACCGACGAGGTTAGAGTACTCGCGCTCCTCATTTATCACCAACAACAACAACTACTACTACTACTACTACTACTACTAATACCACAACATCCATTATCATGTCTGGACGCGGCAAGGGAGGAAAGGTGAAGGGAAAGTCAAAGTCCCGTTCCAGTCGTGCTGGACTCCAATTCCCGGTCGGCAGGATTCATCGCCTTCTAAGGAAAGGCAACTACGCCGAGCGCGTGGGTACTGGTGCCCCCGTGTACCTTGCGGCAGTTATGGAGTACCTGGCTGCTGAAGTCCTTGAGCTTGCCGGCAATGCCGCCCGTGACAACAAGAAGACTCGCATCATCCCACGTCACCTGCAGCTGGCCATCCGCAACGACGAGGAACTTAACAAGCTCCTCTCCGGAGTCACCATTGCACAGGGTGGCGTGCTGCCCAACATTCAGGCCGTGCTCCTTCCCAAGAAGACTGAGAAGAAGTAAATAAAGGGCCTCCCTCCCCTTCAGCCAATATCATCATCAATCCGGCTCCTCTTCGGAGCCACACGTTCAAACATCTAGAGAGTTGTGTAGACTTTACTGGTATATCAATAATAAGCAAGTAGTGCATTTATTTTCGAGATAGTT
>NC_087177.1:20442759-20462759 GCF_035594125.1 Scylla paramamosain
CCGTTCTGTTGCTGCTGTGGTAGACGGTCACTGTTCTTCTCCTAAATCTATTAATAGTGGTGTTCCTCAGGGTTCTGTCCTGTCATCCACTCTCTTCTTATTATTCATTAATGATCTTCTAAACCAAACTTCTTGTCCTATCCACTCCTACGCTGAAGATACCACCCTGCACTTTTCCACGTCTTTTCATAGACGTCCAACCCTTCAGGAGGTAAACATATCACGCAGGGAAGCCACAGAACGCCTGACTTCTGATCTTTCTAAAATTTCTCATTGGGGCAGAACAAACTTGGTATTGTTCAATGCCTCAAAAACTCAATTCCTCCATCTATCAACTCGACACAACCTTCCAGACAACTATCCCCTCTTCTTCAATGACACTCAACTGTCCCCCTCTTCTACACTGAACATCCTCGGTCTGTCCTTTACTTATAATCTGAACTGGAAACTTCACATCTCATCTCTAGCTAAAACAGCTTTTATGAAGTTAGGTGTTCTGAGACGTCTCCGCCAGTTTTTCTCACCCCCCTTAGCTGCTAACTCTGTACAAGGGCCTTATCCGTCCATGTATGGAGTATGCTTCACATGTCTGGGGGGGGTTCCACTCATACTGCTTTTCTAGACAGGGTGGAATCAAAAGCTTTTCGTCTCATCAACTCCTCTCCTCTAACTGACTGTCTTCAGCTTCTCTCTCACCGCTGCAATGTTGCATATCTAGCTGTCTTCTACCGCTATTTTCATGCTAACTGCTCTTCTGATCTTGCTAACTTTTCTTTTCATTGCTTAATTATGCATTATGCCGACACTGCAGGTTACAATTGCAGATATTGCAAGTATTTTTGACACAATACAAGCACATCCAGCTAAACTATTGCTACAGTATAGAGAGAGTATTTCGATTACATACCTTTTTTTTCATCTTCTTTTCTTCGTTTTTTTTTTAATAAATATAATAATAAATAAATAAGTAAATAGGTATTGTCAAATGAAATCGTCGAGATTACGCAGGGGTTCCGGGCAATACTTGGATGGGTGACTACACAAGCCTCATCTGTCTGAGAAAATGAAAAATAAGAATAACAATAGGGAGAATGAACGAAAATTTTAAGTAATAAAGATAACAGTAAAAATTATTATAACAAGAATAAGAAAAATCACAATAAAGGAATATAAAAAAAAAGAAAGAAGCATCCCATGTCTTTCTTCCTAATTGTCATAGAAGGGTGAATTCTTTTGTATATTTTCCAACATTTCCAATATAACGATATGAATGGGGGAAGAAAGAATAAGAATAATAGAAAGAAGGCCTCCCAACACCTAGTTCTCCGGTCTTGGCCAATTAGCTAACGGCGGGATCAGCGCAGTTAAGCAGGGGGTATGGGCAGAACTTGGATGGGTGACCACAAAAGCCTCATCTCTCTGAGAATAGAAAAAAATAGCAATAAGAATGAGGAGAATGAACGAAAAACGAAAATAATAAAATAACAATAACAACTATAATAAAAATAAGAAGATTAAGAATAAAAAGAACAAAAATAAAGGAAAGAAGTAATAATATATCTCTATTGCTAATTGTCGTAGAATTATAAATGAAGGGTCAATTTTAGTGCATATTTTCCAACATTTTCAGCACAACAATGCAACAACAATACAGGAAAGAATAAGAATAAGATAAATAAGCCCTTCCAACACCTTGTTCTCCACTCTTGACCAATCAGCTGACGGCGGGATCAGCAAGGTTAAGCAGGGGGTCCGGGCAGAACTTGGATGGGTGACCGCACAAGCCTCATCTCTCTAAAAGTAGGATAAATAAGAATAAGAATAGGAAGAATAATAAAAAAAAATGAAAATAATAAAGATAACAATATTAATTATGACAAGAATAAGAAAAAAATAGAATAAAAAGAATGAAAAAAATAAGAATATCACAACTTTCTTGCTAATTGTCTTAGAATTTTAAATGACATGTCAGTTCTGCTGTATATTTTCCAAGATTTGTTATGAATGAGGGAAGAAAGAATAAGAATAAGAATAAAAACAAGAACAAAATGAATTAGACTAACAATAATGATCACATCTTTCATGCGGTGACTGCGTGGGCGATGAGCCTCACTGGACGTTTCTGACCAATCACAAGGCAGAGTTGGAGTCGTGGGGCCCACCCGATTCATATATAAAGGGATTTTGTGGGAAGCACACTAAACAGGCACACTGACGGGACTTGCTGAGACTTGCGCTACTTGCGCTACTTGCGGCGAGACTCACTTGCGAGAGAGAGAGAGACGCAGACGACTGGAGACTGTTGAATGAGAAGGATCAGGATCACTTACTTTGTGACTGAAACGTCTGTTGCTTTCACCTCGTACCTTCCTGCTTGGTGTCACTGACTCTAGGGTTGTGGCACCTTGCTGGCCCTGGTGCTTACCTGTGCTTCCTTCTTTCTCACACCTACCTGTGGGGTACCACTGGCTCCTGGGCTGTGGTACCTTGCTAGCCCTGGTGTGCACCTGCACAAACTGAATCCTCCACGTCCCACTCAGACCACTGCCTTCCGGTCACTCAGCTGTATCTCCACCTCCAGAGCTCCCAAGCTTTCAATCACCGTTGGTTGCCTGCACCTGTGTACCGGGGCTCTCCCACTGGGTAGAGAGCCCGCCCTAGTACAGTGCCTTTTCACCTCCAACTACATTTCCTTTTCGGCCATAGCGTCCCCCAGTGGGTGAAGGTGAACCCCGCGGCTTGCTCAAGGGGGGCCCTTAGAGGGCTGCCTTAAGCCCACTGGGTAGGTCGGCCAACAACTTGGCTAGTGTTAGGCGCGGGGTAGGGACACTGCGACGATTGTTAGCAATCGGGTGTCTGTACTGCCTTGCCTAGGTAGGCTCCTTCTTTTTACCTTCTTTTAGCTGTGGCAGTGTGTCGGGATTTTGCCCCCTTGTAGGTTTTATTTTATTTTTTTATGTATTTTGCATAAATTCCCAACAAAACTGTTTTTGTTTTGCTTGACCCTGCCTCTTACACAGGGTGTGTGACTGTGGAAGTGGGATTTTTTAGTTCTATGTTGTCTGGTTTTTGTTGTTTGGGGTTTTGTGTTGTGTTTGGACTGTGGTTGGAGGCATGTCATCAACATGGCTCGGGTAAAGTTTAAGTGCAGAGGCAAACAGGATAGAGAGAAAAAGGTAAAACTTCTTGAGCTTCTCTGCTCTAATGACATCAGAATAGTAGACATATTCGAAACACCAGATGGATTTGTCTTATTATTCGAGAATGATAAGCAGGCTAATAGTCTTCACAAAAAACATCATAGACATTTTGGCCAATAATGAATTCACCCCTGTTCTCTCACCGGAACTAAGAGTTATAAGGAGCGTAATCGCCTCCAGACTTAATGACTTAATATATGAAAGGAATGAGGATGAAATCAAAACAGAACTCATAAAATGCAACTCCTGGATAGGAGAAGATATTGACTCTGTCTTTAAATTCCCCAATTCATCCACTATTAAGATCACTTTCTCTCAAACAATTCTTGCAGAAAAATGTACCGAAAAGGGGTTACTTGCCTTTCGCCTGAGTATACCAGCTTACAACATTAAACAAGAGACCTTCATACCCATTAAGTGTTGCATGAGGTGCTATAAGCTAGAGGACCACACCATCAGGGAATGCAATAAAGCAAAAGATTTTAAGATCTGCTCAAACTGCAGTGAAGAGGGCCATAAATGGTTTGACTGTAAAGCAAAACATCAATGTTGTCTTAATTGCGGAGAAAACCACAGCACTATGGCTATGAAGTGCAACAAAAGAAAACAAATAATCAAAGAAAAAAGGAAACTCGAAGAAGAGAGAAACAAAATGACTTATGTAGGGGCAGCAGGAAGAAACAACACCACACACATACAGCAGCAACAGCCACAGACACTGCCAACATTTCACAGCACACCCATGATCACTAGAGAGGATCTTTTGAAAATACATACCTGCATTGCACATGCCCAACAGGCTGACACACAGAGACCTGGAATTTATGAGCATGAATTAAACAGAGCATTAACACTAAATAACTTACCTAATATTAAGAACCCACCACCACTAACAGAAACAGAAATACACACACATGAACAGACACAAGCAACCAAGACCCAGACACGTACACCAGGAGTAAAACCCAGGAAAATAAGAGGAATAAAGGAATCAGAGACAGAACAGACCATAGCCACACGTGAAGAACCAATAACAGAAGAAGCAACTGCTAAAGATAAAGAAATACAGAGTATGGAGGAGGAAATACTCCCAAAAGAAGCTAGTGACATAGGACTAACAATATATACACCCAAAGAAAGAGGATGGCCTCAAGAAAGATTCACTTTTGAAGAACTGATAAACGGAATTAATAGCAATAAATATAAGTACATATACACTGACTCCAGGTACACGGAAGAGGAGGTACTAAATATGATTAAGCACGACAGAATCATGCTGAAACACTGCTGGACCATCGTTGAAAACGATAACTTCCGTAAAATAAGATCGGGATTGTTGAAAGAAAGATCGCCTTTAACAAACCGAGACCCACGTACGAGTACAAAAAAAAACACAAAATTTAATAATATAATAACAGTTATACAACACAACGTACTAAATTGGAACACCAACAAACACTCAATAATCACTCACTACTTAGATATCAGTCCTGACGTCATACTCATAAACAGCCATGGGCTTAAAAATAACGAATCAATAAAAATCCCCGGCTACATATGCCATAAGATTAACTCAACAGAAGCCTTCAGTGATGGTTCAGCAGTGGCTGTGAAGTATGGACTTTTTCACAAATTTAAAGATGATTTCATTACTGATTTTATTGCAATAGAGATCAACACTTCACAAGGACCAATAATAATCGCCACAACGTACCTCCCACCTAGAAGACCATATCTCCCTTATCCAGATATCTTTAAATTAATAAACAATAATATTCCTGTCTATATCCTCGGAGATTTTAACTGCTCACATACCCATTTTGGCAACAGGAATAATAACACCGTAGGCATAAGCATATCAGGTCTTATGAATCAAGGCAAACTAATACATATAGGCCTACACTTCCCAACCTTTATTCGCCATGGATCTGCCACTAACCCTGACAAAGTTTTTACAAATAAACACTGCTATCATAACACTTTAATAGAACCCGGTAACGTAACTTCATCTGACCACATCCCTATAATACTGAAAATATCTTCCAGACCATTTTACACCAAACAGCACGAGACTTATCAATACAATAAAGCAGATTGGCAATATTTCAGAGATACGCTGGACATAAACACTCAAGTAAACACACTGAATAATTCCACACCAGAACAAACAGAAGAAGAAATTAATAAGTGGCTAGATAATGTAAAGGATGCAATGAATAAATCCATACCCAAGATCAGTTTTAAAAAGATATACCAGACAAGAATTACACCTCAAATAAGAGCCCTTGAGACAGCCTTTAACCAACTAAATAGTAATGCACATACAAATGGCTGGAACATCAATAATTACAGAGAATATGTAAGAATCAGACAAGAACTTCGGGACGAATGTAAGAGGGAGTACAACAGAAGATGGGAGGACAGCATAGATAATACAATACAGTTAAGCAAGGACACAAAAGCATTTTGGAGTAGAATAAAGCAACTACAGGGTAGCAATACTAAACACACTAATTATCTAGAAGACACTAACGGACACAAATATTACACTGACGAGGATAAATGTACAATCATGAAAAACACCTGGACTGACATATTTAGAATTACAGATGAAGAAGAAGCAAACTTTGACGCCATACACTCACAACACATAGACACATACATTGGCACACAGATACACAGGACAACACC
Organism: Scylla paramamosain; assembly: GCF_035594125.1. Lineage (NCBI taxonomy): Eukaryota > Metazoa > Arthropoda > Malacostraca > Decapoda > Portunidae > Scylla > Scylla paramamosain. The sequence continues at coordinate 20,448,651 of NC_087177.1, forward strand.
ACACAACACCTCAGACGCAGCAAGACTGACCACAGATTCCTTCTACACCAGACCAATACAAAGCGAAGAAATACAAAAAACACATAAAAAGAATGAAACACAAAGCCCCCGGTACCACCAAAATCAATAAAAAAGTCCTAGAGAAATGCCCAGAAAAGAGCATAGAACAACTTTGCAATATATTCAACGCAGCATTTTCATCAGGTTTTTTTTCCTAATGCCTTTAAAACAGCAATAATTAAGCTCATCCCAAAAGAAAATAAAGCACCAAAAAATCCAATAAATTACCGGCCAATTTCGCTCCTAGAGGTACCAGGCAAAATTTATGAAAAAATAATCCTAGGACGACTGAATGCATTTCTAATAGACAACAATGTCATCAAGGAAAGACAACATGGATTTAGACCCAAAAAAGGCACCTCCACCGCCATCGCTACATCCTATGAGATAATTGCAAATGCGCTATCTGACAAACACCAAGCAATAGTAGTACTCCGGGATGTAGCGAAAGCGTTCGACAAAGTATGGCACAATGGGTTAAAATACAAGTTACTTAGACTAGGACTGCCACCATTGATTGAAAAAACCTTATGTACATTCCTTGATAACAGAAAAGCCAAAATCTCAATAGGTAACAAGTTCAGCAGTGAAATTAATTTAATGAGCGGAGTGCCACAAGGTAGTATCATTTCACCAACATTATACACCCTATATACAAACGACTTACCAGAAGCAGGCCCAGGCACCACCGACATCATGTACGCGGATGACATCACGCAGATAATAACAACTAAGAGCAGATCCAAACACATGATGAAGCTGAGAGTAGAGAGAGAAATTGAAAGAATTAATAGGTTTGAAAAAAAATGGAAAATAAAGACTAGTGAGGCCAAGTTCCATATAATACCAATAGCCCAATATAAAACCCAACCCATTACAGTAAATGGTAGGATTATTAATACAAACCAAGATGGCAAACTGCTAGGATTGAAACTAACCACAAAAGGGATAACAGGCCATGCATCAGAGAGGATCAGAAAAGGGAAAGGAATAGTAGCAAACTTAAAAAGATTTACCTATTTAACATCAAAGCTCAAGGCTACACTAGTAAAAACACTCTTACTACCAGTGATCGAGTATCCCCCCATCCCTCTATGTGTAATATCTAAATCACAAAAAACAAAAATACAAATGGTAATAAATAAAGGGTTAAGATTTATACACTGCAATGAAAATCAAGTAATGACAATTAAGGAATTACATGAGAAGTATAATATAACACCATTTAACATTTCCATCTATAATAAAACAGTCAAAACCTGGCAAACAATACAACATACCGATGAAGAACACTACCATGAACTAACAAGGCAAAGGGTAAATAAACACAGCTGGTTCCCTAAAAGCAGCGAGGTATTGCATGCACCACCACCAGTACCGATATACACCAGCTAAAGCTTACACTAAACATGCACTACACTACAATACACCCGCAACATACTTCACACGGGCCGGGCAGCTAGGCTCCTCTCTCCCCGCACTCCGCGCCCTGAGTCGGCGGTGAGCTGTAGGGTCGAGCTGCTCCCCTACCAGGAGCTCGCCGTCGAGGGGTTTGCCTCTGGTAAGGCCTCGCTAGCCCAGCAGCGGGTGTGGGGAGGGAGTTGCACCTCGCCCTGAGTCGTCGGCACCCTGTTGGTGCCGGCGAGGGGAAGAGTGAGTGGAGTCCACACGTGACTCCACCCAGCGGAGCGACAGGGAGCCACGGCAGCGCTGACCCGTGCCATGACGTGAAGTTTAACAAATAAACAACACATCACAACATAACATATAACAACACAACACAACATTACTTTAAATATGTATATAACTTGCCTGGGATAGTACTCACCGGTGGTGCTGGGCGAAGGGGACTCTTTGTTGTGTATTAACCTGTAAAAAAAGTAGTGATTAGACTACTATAACCTAAAAAAAAAAAAAAAAAAAAAAGAAAGAAAAAATAAAGAAAGAAGAAAGTAAAACTCTTACCTTTTTTGACAGTCGAGCTGTTAGGGGCCTTTTTAGTTGGGTTTTTGTCTACGGACATCTTTTTTTTTTCTTTTTTTACATAGGATAGCTGTGGTTCTGTCAAAAAAAAAAAAAAACTTATTTACTACCTGTTTACATTGCACTTACCTGTTCTGTTCCTGTTGCACCTACCTGTTCCTGCTGTACTCACCTGTTCCTGCAGCACTTACCTTCAGCTCGTTTGTTCACCATTTCACCTGGGAAAGAAAAGACTAAAATTAGTAAAATGTCACCAGTAGCAAATACAAAAACAAAAATAAAATATTAGTCAAACAAGAGAAACAAGCAGCTATTATCCAATGTATATTAAAAATAGCTGTGTGGTCCAAGCCCACACTCTTTTTATCTCTTACTTTCTTTCACACTTCTCTTCCTACCCACTTTCTCTTTTACTATTTACTCTAATATTTCCTCCCACTTTCCTATCCTATCCTATCAAACTCACACTAAACACACTTCCTCCAACTCTGGTAGCAGAAGGTTCTCCCAGCTCCAGCTCCCAGCAGCAGCTAACCAACCAGCAGCCAACTTCGAAGGAAGAAGGTCCGCCTTACACTGAGCCGCCGAGTCACAAGCTCCGTCCCCCGTGTCCGGAAGGAACCAATAGGCGCCCAGCTCCGCTCCTGCTCTCACTCCTGCGTCCTTTAAAAGGCCGGCAGGAAGCAAGGCGCACACACTCGCCCACGAGCCGCCTAGAAAGGAGCATTTTCGCTTCCAACGACTCTACAAAAAAAAAAGGCTTTTGCCTGCTAGACAAAAAAGAATACCGATAGACAACCCGGCAGTCACTTCGAGGAGCCGCGGTCTTCCCTACGTTCCCTGTGGAGAGAGCCTCACCTACGGGTATCGCTGGAAGATCGCAGTAACTCACTGGTATAAGTGACTTTTGCCAACTGTTCCTCCTACTCCACCTTTCTTTTCTTCGTACCGGCGACAGAGTCAGGATCGGGCCTTAGGCAAGCCCGTTCCGCGCTCTTTAGCCACCGGGGCCTCTAGTGTTGGCTAGAGCAGTCTAGAGACACCCCGGGAGCGTACAATCCCTACCTCAGGGCTAGATATTCAGGGTCTCCTCTCTCCAGCTAGGATCCCCCTCGGGATATAGGTTCTAGGGCGACAGGAAACAACAATAGGTTGTTTATAGGCCACTCGTGGTTGTAGCACCCTAAAGGCTGTAGCGCCAAAAGGCTGTAGCGCCACTCACGCCTAATAACACTTTTCCACCACAGATTCTCTCCTACAGGGCTGCAGCATCATAGGGCCCGGCCCTATGATAAGATGGCCGCTCCACGCCCCCCTGACCGGACAATAAGGTACCGGATTAAAACTGCCAACATCCCTGCCGACCTCAGCAATGCCTTTTTTACCAGGATCCAGGTTCCCCACACAAAATACTTTAAATCTGGCCCTTACATTATCGTTGGTCTAGCCAGTGAGGCTGATCGCGAAAGACACACCACTCACCAGGCAAACGAAAACTTAAAACTCCTAGGTTACGAGCTTGTTGAGTCTCCAGAGGAAATATCCGCCAGGACCATCCTTGCCCGCCGTGTGGACGACTATTTACTGAAAAAAACTAACGACGATCTCCGAATGGAGATTGAAGCTAGAAACGAAACCCAAATTGAAGAAATACACGCAATCCCAAAAGCTCACATCATTAAAATACGTCTCCGGTCGAAACAACAGGCCGACCTCATCAAAAATAAAGGCATCAAAATATTTTCGCAAATAGTACCTTCTTATAACATTAATATTGAAGAATACAGACCGGTTACACAGTGTTACAAATGCTATAAATTCAGCCACCGCACTAACCAGTGCAAAGACACTGAACAGATCTGCTCTAAGTGTGCAGCTAAGGGCCACGACTACAAGAACTGCCAATCATCCACCTTAAAATGCATAAACTGTGAAGGGGAACACACAGCGGTCTCCTTTAAATGTCCCATAAAACGTGAGAGTCAGCAACAAAAAAACTCTCCAAAACCTACCCCAATTACAACTACCTATGCACAAGCCACCACACCCAATACTCCCCCACAAATTACTTCTAACACAAACACAAACACAAACTCAGAGAAACTTCTGCTTGCAGAAATTATCATAAAATATTCAATTCAGACCTCTTTTGGCGACTTAAAAAAGCAAGCTGAAAACATGAATTCCCTGCTTCAATATAACGGTTGCCCCACAATAAAGCTTCCACCAAACTTCCAACAAACCAACCAACAACACTTTAATCAACATTTCCAACAAAACGAAGAGATACACACTCCAACACCCCCACTTCAGCAACCCGAACTTACCACACCCAACGACACCAGTTCCCCCTCACCTAGGGACATGGGCTCCGAAGAAGACCCAGCTTCTGGGGAATCGCAGCCCCAGAAGTCCCCTCCAACACAATCCACTCCTACCACTACCAATACCAGTGCAATTACTTCTACCAACACAACCAACAACACCACAAAAAAGACTGACACAAAACGCCTGCTCACAAACCAACCCCAACCTTCACCCCCATCTACACGAACCGCATTAAGGAGTAGGAAAATGACCTAACACACTCAACAATGATCATTGTAGTACAACTAAACTGTCGCGGTTTCTGGAATAACAGACACCTTATCTCAGAAGCAATTCGATCTATCGATCCAGACATCGTCCTTCTGAACCACACAGGCACACCTCTTAAACCCATCAAACTTTACGGATACAACACACGCTACACAACAGGTACGCGCTATGATGGCGTAGCTATCATGGTAAAATGTACCATCAAACACATCCACATAACCGACTGGCCTTCAGCTCACTTCCTGGCCACCAAGATCGAAACACAACACGGGCAATTTCTAATCGCCACAACGTACAGCAGACCGGATACTGGGCTCCCTCTCACCAGCCTCAACAATCTCTTCAACCACACAAACCTACCAGTCTATATACTGGCAGACCTTAATGCCAGTCACACAGCATTTCGACAAAACAAGAACAACCAACACGGACACGAACTTCTGTAACTCACACAACTAAAACGCCTCCGTTTCCTTGGCCCTGACTTCCCTACCTACTATACCCACAATGGGTAAGGCAGGCCGGATCTCATTCTCTCCAATCGGCAGTCCCTACCTTTCCACCACCACATCTCCCACGGACCCCTCTGTGGTTCAGACCACGTTCCCATAATCCTAAAAATATCCTCCAACCCCATATTTATCCCATCCCCACCTGTCCCCGACTACCGCTCCGCCGATTCGGAGGGATTCAGGGAAACACTTACAGATCTACACCGACCAACACAGCTCGAAGGCCAACCATATACAGAAATAGACAGCGCCCTAGAGAAACTACACAGTGACATCCTGACATCAGCCAACAGACACACACCAAAGAAACAACACACAATTCACATAGACTTCAGATCCTCCATAAAAACACAACGACTACTAGTGTGCTACAGAACACGCTTTTTACAAAACATGAACAACCTCATTCCCATCTACAAAGACCTCTGCACCCTTCGCACACACATACTAAATAGCCTACAGGATGATCACAGCGCTCACTGGAGGACTCTAGTCTCCCGTATGGACGGAGCTCGCTGTAGAAACCCTACTCAGTTCTGGCACATGGTGCACAAGCTGAAGGGATGCCAGCGGGAAAGATTCGAGTACCTCCTAGTGAACGGTGATCGAGTCACCAACCCAGACCAGGTCACCAACACCTTCCAGACACACTGGCGTAACTCCTTCCACCCACACCCTTTCCCTCTTCATGAGCCCAGTATTGACAACACACACCATATCACCGATATTGTGCGCCAAAACCTGGCAAACACACTACCACATAACATTATACACTTAACACGACTTGACCCACAACACCCTCTCATCACACCCATTGAGGAGGAAGATGTCGCCAGGTTAATCAGGCACACTCCGCGGCGAGCCCCCGGCCCCTCAGGAGTCACCTGGCCAATGGTGCGGAGCCTTCCTCCAGAAATCATATCCAGCCTGACAAAAATATTCAATGCTTGCCTCGCCTCTGGATACTTCCCAAAGGCTTTTAAAATTTCAAACATCACCCTAATTGCCAAGCCCGAAAAAAACTCTCACTTACCAGAAAACTATCGCCCCATAAGCCTCCTTGAAATTCTAGGAAAAACATTTGAGCGTCTAATCAATTTAAGATTGAGAGCGTTCCTCGAAGGTAACGGATTGCTGGCACCACAGCAGTTCGGTTTCCGGAGGAACACCTCAACTGAGGACGCACTTAACAGCATAGTAGCCTACCTAAATTTCAACAAGCCATATTACAAGACAGCCCTCGTGACAAAAGATGTCAAAAAAGCTTTTGACACCGTTTGGCACACCGGTTTAAAATACAAAATTTGTAATAACTTCAATCTCCCTTTTTTAACACAACGCATCTTGTGTAATTTTCTGGAAAAGAGACAGACAAGAATCCGCCACCATGGCAACTTTTCGACATTTTATACCCCCCAGGCTGGAGTCCCACAAGGCTCCGTACTCTCCCCCACCCTTTTTAACATGTACACAGCTGACCTACCCTCCCAGCCCACAATGACTCACTAACTATTCAATACGCGGACGATGTTACGCAATTGGCCCGTGCCAGGTCGTTAGATCTCCTAACCGACAAAATTCAATGGGAACTGATGGCGACTAGCCTGTGGGACATGAAATGGCGAATTCTCTCCCATCCCGAAAAATCAAAAGTCACTTATTTCAACATTAAAAGAAGTCAGCCCCACCAAATCTCACTAAACAGAATTGATCCAATCCCCACCCCAATTCCCATCAGTAACAACAACAAAGTGCTTGGCCTCACCATAGATAAGCACCTCAACTTCAATATACATATAAAACAAAAAGCAACCATAGCCGCCAAGGCCCTGAGCAGCCTGGAAAGATTTCGCGACAGCAGTACAAAAACAAAACTTCACCTCTAGAAAGCTTTCATTCTCCCTCTCTTAACCTACTGCCCTCTTGCCCTCTCTCTCTCTGCTCCCTCCAACCTCTCTAAACTTCAGAAGGTTCAAAACCGAGCAATTCGTTTCGCTCTTGGGACGAAATGGTTCGACTTCCGAACCTCTCTCTCCATTCACGAGGAGTCCAACATCCCCCCTCTTAACATAACACTCCACAATAGAATCGAAAAACAACTAAGCTCCTTCTCCGCCAGACACACAATCACATACAATTTCATTACCAACCTCCCCCCAGCTTTCAGTCACCTGCCGCAGTGCAATCTCTTTGATCCTCCCACTGTGCCTTCTGAACCTGTCTTCTAATAATGGACTCCTCCTTTCTTCCCTTCACTATCTCCTTTCTCTGTACCACTCATGGTGTCTGAGTGGCATCATCATCGTTCTCTCATTCACGTGGGCGGGCCCGCGTGCCAACACCTAGTGGTTTTTTTCATATTTTTTGTCTTATGGTTTTGTATTCATATTTTTGTTTTTATGCATTTATTTTTTCTGTCTCGCAGCCTAGGTTTTAAGGTGGCACCGGACCGCTCCTGGGAAAGGGACGCGACAAAAAAACACCGCAATTAACATACCATGCCTCTGACCGAGGGAGTGGGGTCGTGTGCCAACACCTAAAGGTTTTTTTCATATTTTTTGTCTTATGGCTTTGTATTCATATTTTTGTTTTTTATACATTATTTTCTTGCCTCGCAGCCTAGGTTTTAAGGGGGCACCGGACCACTTCCAGAGAGACGGGGATAGCACGAACCGCACTCCTCCCACTGACGTCACGGCAATGGGGCCCCCGGCTGTCAGCATGACGTTCCGGTAGCGGTACCCACCGAGGCAGTTAAGGAGCGGCCAGTACTGATGATGGGGATGGTAACCACACCATTCAGTGGAAGCCACTTCACCCCCCACACAGAGGTAGTCGGGTGCGGCAAGGGCTGGGCAGGAAGGTAGTCAAGAGATGATGGGGCGGTTCCCTGGAAGCATCCATGCAGGAATCCCCATTCACCCCCCGCCACCAGCGACTTACCGCGTGCAAGCAGATGGTATTAGATTTGACCCCTCGTTGCGGTGAGGGAGCCTTTTCGAGCCTCTGTCATTGCACATCCTACCATCACGTCAATCATTATCACAAACCATCCTCACCCCCCCCATGCACATAACACCACGACATTTTTTATATTCTCTTTTTTTTTTTTTTTGGCAGGTTGGCCTTTTCGCAGGACGAGTAACAGGACACGAGAAGAAAGGACCGACAACGCTTTTTCATCCACCACATTACATCACACAATAAATATCCCGGCCATCACCAAATCACTCTACTACTATCCGTGGTTCGGAACCCAAATAAAACTGTAGGTCCCTCTGCTATACGGAAGTACTTCTTCCTCTGTCCTTCTTTGAACCAATAAAAAGCACAAAAAAACTCTTTTTACTCTGACTGTCCTTCACTCCTCTTTCACATCCTGATGGTGCAGGCTCTGGATAGTCTGGCCCCTAACTTGTGCGTGGTTTGGCCCGGGGATTTGGGTGCGTGGGCGGCGTCCGTGGCTCTGGCTGTGTTGAGCTTGGCTTGCTCGGTTGGTGGCGGACTCTCCTGCATTCCCCGATGAGGACCTTGTCTCCCTTGCCATCTTAGAATGAATATAACACGTTAAAAAAAAAAAAAAAAAAAAAAGATGTCCTTCATAATTCAAATTCCGCCTGGGTTAAGCCCCAATGACTATTTCTCCTACTACAATACCCTTCTTATCACCCCCCTATTCTTCCCACTATCCCCACTTCTCCCTCCCCATCTTTTCTCTCTTTGTTATGTTATGTTATGTTAAGCACACTACATAGTGACATCCTGACATCAGCCAACAGACACACACCAAAGAAACAACACAAAATTCACATAGACTTCAGACCCTCCATAAAAACACGACTACTAGTGTGCTACAGAACACGCTTTTTACAAAACATGCACAACCACATACCCATCTACAGAGACCTCTGCACCCTTCGCACACATATACTAAATAGCCTACAGGATGACCACAGCGCTCACTGAAGGAACCTAGTCTCCCTTATGGACGGAGCTCGCTGCAAAAATCCTACTCAGTTCTGGCACATGGTGCACAACCTGAAGGGATGCCAGCGGAAAAGATTTGAGTACCCCCTAGTGAACGGTGATCGGATCACCAACCCAGACCAGGTCACCAACACCTTCCAGACACACTGGTGCAACACCTTCCAACCACACCCTTTCCCTCCCCATGAGCCCAGTATTGCCCAAATACACCACATCACCGATCTTGTGCGCCGAAATCTAGCAAACACGCTACCACATAACATTATACACTTAACACACCTAGATCCCCAACACCCTCTCATCACACCCATTGAGGAGGAGGATGTCACCAGGTTGCTCAGACATACTCCACGAAGAGCCCCCGGCCCCTCAGGAGTCACCTGGCCGATGGTGCGGAGCCTTCCTCCAGAAATCATATCCAGCCTGACAAAAATTTTTAATGCTTGCCTCGCCTCTGGATACTTCCCAAAGGCTTTCAAAATTTCAAACATCACCCTTATTGCCAAGCCCGGAAAAAACTCTCACTTGCCAGAAAACTATCGCCCCATAAGCCTCCTCAAAATTCTTGGAAAAACTTTTGAAGAGCTTTCCTCGAATGTAACGGATTGCTGGCACCACAGCAGTTCGGTTTCCGGAGGAACGCCTCAACGGAGTACGCCTTTAACAGCATAGTAGCCTACCTAAATTTCAACAAGCCATATTACAAGACGACACTCGTGACAAAAGATGTCAAAAAAGCTTTTGACACCGTTTGGCACACCAGTTTAAAATACAAAATTTGTAATAACTTCAATCTCCCTTTTCTAACACAACGCATCTTGTGTAGTTTTTTGGATGAGAGACAGACAAGAATCCGCCACCAGGGCAACTTTTTGACATTTTTTACTCCTCAGGCTGGATTACCACAAGGCTCCGTACTCTCCCCCACCCTTTTTAACATGTACACAGCTGACCTACACCTCCCAGCCCACAATGACTCACTAACTATTCAATACGCGGACGATGTAAGGCAATTGGCCCGTGCCAGGTCGTTAGATCTCCTAACCGACAAAATTCAACGGGAACTGATGGCGACTAGCCTGTGGGAGATGAAATGGCGAATTCTCTCCCATCCCGAAAAATCAAAAGTCACTTATTTCAACATTAAAAGAAGTCAGCCCCGCCAAATCTCACTAAACAGAATTGATCCAATCCCCACCCCAATCCCAATCAGTAACAACAACAAAGTGCTTCTCCTCACCATAGATAAACACCTCAACTTCAATATACATATAAAACAAAAAGCAACTATAGCCGCCAAGGCCCTGAGCAGCCTGGAAAGATTTCGCGACAGAAGCACAAAAACAAAACTTCATCTCTACAAAGCTTTCATTCTCCCTCTCTTAACCTACTGCCCTCTTGCCCTCTCTCTGTCTGCTCCCTCCAACCTCTCTAAACTTCAGAAGGTTCAAAACTGAGCAATTCGTTTCGCTCTTGGGACGAAATGGTTCGACTTCCGAACCTCTCTCTCCATTCACGAGGAGTCCAACATCCCCCCTCTTAACATAACACTCCACAATAGAATCGAAAAACAACTAAGCTCCTTCTCCGACAGACACACAATCACATACAATTTCATTACCAACCTCCCCCCAGCTTTCCGTCACCTGCCGCACTGCAATCTCCTTGATCCTTCCACTGTGCCTCCTGAACCTGTCTTCTAATAATGGACTCCTCCTTTCTTCCCTTTCTCTGTACCACTCATGGTGTCTGAGTGGCATCATCGTCGTTCTCTCGTTCACGTGGGCGGGCCCGCGTGCCAACACCTAGTGTTTTTTTCATATTTTTTGTCTTATGGTTTTGTATTCATATTTTTGTTTTTATGCATTATTTTTCTGTCTCGCAGCCTAGGTTTTAAGGTGGCACCGGACCGCTCCTGGGAAAGAGACGCGACAAAAAATCACCGCCATTAACATACCATGCCTCTGACCGAGGGAGTGGGGTCGTGTGCCAACACCTAGTGGTTTTTTTTTCATATTTTTTGTCTTATGGCTTTGTATTCATATTTTTGTTTTTTATACATTATTTTCTTGCCTCGCAGCCAAGATTTCAAGGGAGCACCGGACCACTTCCAGAGAGACGGGGATAGCACGAACCGCACTCCTCCCACTGACGTCACGGTAATAGAGCCCTCGGCCGTCGGCATGACGTTCCGGTAGCGTTAACCCCCGAGGCAGTTAAGGAGCGGCCAGTACTGATGATGGGGACGGTAACCACACCATTCAGTGGAAGCCACTTCACTCCCCACACAGAGGTAGTTGGGTGCGGCAAGGGCTGGGCAGGAAGGTAGGCAAGAGATGGTGGGTAGGGGCCCTGGAAGCATCCATGCAGGAATCCCCATTCACCCCCCGCCACCAGCGACTTACCGCGTGCAAGCAGATGGTACTAGATTTGACCCCTCGTTGCGGTGAGAGAGCCTTTTCGAGCCTCTGTCATTGCACATCCTACCATCACGTCAATCATTATCACAAACTATCCTCACCCTCCCCATGCACATAACACCACGACATTTTTTATATTCTCTTTTTTTTAGCAGGTTGGCCTTTTTGCAGGACGAGTCACAGGACACGAGAAGAAAGGACCGACACCGCTTTTTCACCCACCACATTACATCATAAAATAAATATCCCGGCCATCACCAGATCACTCTACTACTATCCGTGGTTCGGAACCCAAGTAAAACTATAGGTCCCTCCGCTATACGGATGTACTTCTTCCTCTGTCCTTCTTTGAGCCAATAAAAAGCACAAAAAAAAACCCTTTTTACTCTGACTGTCCTTCACTCCTCTTTCACATCCTGATGGTGCAGGCTCTGGATAGTCTGGCCCCTAACTTGTGCGTGGTTTGGCCCGGGGTTTTGGGTGCGTGGGTGGCGTCCGTGGCTGTGGCTGTGTTGGGCTTGGCTTGCTCGGTTGGTGGCGGACTTTCCTGCTTTCCCCGATAAGGACCTTGTCTCTCTTGCCATCTTAGAATGAATATAACACGTTAAAAAAAAAAAAAAAAAAAAAAATGTCCTTCCTAATTTAAATTGCGCCTGGGTTAAGCCCCAGTGACTATTTCTCCTACTACAATTCCCTTCTTATCACCCCCCTATTCTTCCCACTATCCCCAATTCTCCCTCCCCATCTTTTCTCTCTTTGGTATGTTATGTTAAGCGCGGGCAGACTCAGCTGAGTGTTCGTTGCGAGTTGTTGTTACCACAACTATGGCACGTACCAAGCAAACGAGCCGTTTGCTTGGTACGTCCACTGGTGGCAAGGCGCCCCGCAAGCAGCTTGCTACAAAGGCAGCTCGCAAGTCTGCTCCAGCCACTGGAGGTGTCAAGAAACCACACCGTTACAGGCCTGGAACCGTTGCTCTCTGTGAGATCCGCCGTTATCAGAAGAGCACTGAGCTGCTTATCAGGAAACTGCCTCTCCAGCGCCTGGTGCGTGAAATTGCTCAGGATTTCAAGATTGACCTCCGCATCCAGTCCTCTGCTGTCATGGCTCTCAAGGAAGCTTCCGAGGCTTACCTCGTGGGTCTGTTTGAGGATACCAACCTGTGCGTCATCCATGCCAAGCGCGTGACTATCATGCCAAAGGACATCCAACTGGCTCGTCGCATCCGTGGCGAGCGTGCCTAAGAAGTCATTCACGAATGATCTTCATAACAGCAATATCTAGGCCCTTTTTAGGGCCAAACATCTCTTTCATTTATAGAATTTTCATAGACAATCTGTTTGGTTTTGTGGAAGAAAATAGTTATTTTCCATCTTTCAGCATCAGGTTAATAATTAACTTTCGACTTTCAACTCAATATCCTTCCCCTTTTTTTTTATTATTATTATTATTATTCCCTCTTCCATGGCCATATCTCTTTCACTTGGGAGAACTTTTATCTTTCTTTATCTCTATTTTTTTTTATCTTTTCTTTATCTCCACTGAATAATAATCAAGATAATAATAAGCACAATAATAATAATAATAAAAATAATAATAATAATAATAATGATACAATAATTATTATAATAATAATCATTAAAAAAACAACAATATTAATAATAATAATAATGATAATAATAATAATAATAATAATAATAATAACAATAATAATAATAATATTAATAAGAATAACAATAATTATAATAATAATGCATTTGTCTATATCGTATCTTTTTTCCTTTTAAAGTGTGGCTCCAATGGAGCCGGGTATTATTCTATACTGGCAGCAGTATACTGGCCGCCTGTTTACTTGGAGGAGGTATACTTGGTAACAGCCTTGGTGCCTTCAGAAACAGCGTGTTTTGCCAGTTCACCAGGCAGAAGAAGACGGACAGCGGTATGGATTTCCCGGCTGGTGATGGTGGAGCGCTTGTTATAGTGTGCCAGGCGGGATGCCTCGGCAGCAATGCGCTCGAAAATGTCATTCACGAACGAGTTCATGATTGACATGGCCTTGGAGGACACGCCAGTGTCTGGGTGGACTTGCTTGAGCACCTTGTAGATGTAGATGGAGTAGCTCTCCTTCCTCCTGCGCTTCTTCTTCTTCTTGTCGCCCTTGGCAATGGCCTTCTGTGCCTTGCCAGCTTTCTTGGCAGCCTTTCCTGATGCTTTGGGAGGCATAGTGTCGCCGTACTGCTGTGAGAAAGTGTGTGCGTTTTCTCAGTTGAAAAGTGGTATATATATTAGCGTGCCTACTCAGGATCAGGAGTCGCCACCTCAGCGAGAGTCCTGATTGGTCCAGACGCGCTCTGGGGCGATCTGATCTCGCGTATATACGAGTATAGCCGTTTTTCCCAAAATTCACTACTTGCTCGCAGAGCTACCGACGAGGTTAGAGTACTCGCGCTCCTCATTTATCACCAACAACAACAACTACTACTACTACTACTACTACTACCACAATATCCATTATCATGTCTGGACGCGGCAAGGGAGGAAAGGTGAAG
>NC_087177.1:20467759-20497759 GCF_035594125.1 Scylla paramamosain
TTCTTCAATGACACTCAACTGTCCCCCTCTTCTACACTGAACATCCTCGGTTTGTCCTTTACTTATAATCTGAACTGGAAACTTCACATCTCATCTCTAGCTAAAACAGCTTCTATGAAGTTAGGTGTTCTGAGACGTCTCCGCCAGTTTTTCTCACCCCCCGAGCTGCTAACTCTGAACAAGGGCCTTATCCGTCCATGTATGGAGTATGCTTCACATGTCTGGGGAGGGTTCCACTCATACTGCTTTTCTAGACAGGGTGGAATCAAAAGCTTTTGGTCTCATCAACTCCTCTCCTCTAACTGACTGTCTTCAGCCTCTCTCTCACCGCCGCAATGTTGCATATCTAGCTGTCTTCTACCGCTATTTTCATGCTAACTGCTCTTCTGATCTTGCTAACTGCATGCCTCCCCTCCTTCCGCGGCCTCGCTGCAAAAGACTTTCTTCTTTCTCTCACCCCTATTCTGTCCACTTCTCTAACGCAAGAGTTAACCAGTATTCTCATTCATTCATCCTTTTCTCTGGTAAACTCTGGAACTCCCTGCCTGCTTCCGTATTTCCACCTTCCTATGACTTGAATTCCTTCAAGAGGGAGGTTTCAAGACACTTATTGATCATTTTTTGACCACTGCTTTGACCCTTTTATGGGACTGACATTTTAGTAGGCATTTTTTTTTATTACATTTTTGTTGCCCTTGGCCAGTGTCCTTCCTACATAAAAAAAAAAAAATAGTAGTAGTAGTAGCAGTAGTAGTAGTAGTAGTAGTAGTAGTACTAGTAATGCTATTTTTCATATATTTAGTAATTTTTTTTTTTCATATTAATATTTATATTTATATTTTTTTGTTTTGTTTTGACATTCATACGAATGCTATAAAGCTGAAGCATGATATTTATTTGATTAATTAATTAATTTATTTATTCATTTATTTTGATTTTTTAAATTAATTAATTAATTTATTTTCATTATTATTATTACTTTTTTTTTTACGTCTATATGATAAGCAAAGCATTATAGACCTTATGAAAGCACATATCCTCTAGAGTCTTGCCCTACAAAAGATTCTATAAAGTAAAAAATAAAGGGAATAAGTGTCAGTGACAGTTGATGAAAAGAGGAAGGCGTGGCAGAAATTACCATAAAACGTATATAAATGAAAATTTATCTTCCTCGTATTTTCCCACTTGCGTTTGCTTCTTGAAAATTTAGCTGGGTGGGTCATATAGCACACATATTGTTCTTTCCTCCATTGTAGTTTGTTTGCAGCAAGCCCCCTAAATAAAGTTTTTTTTTTTTTTTTTTTTAAAGAAATGACGAATTACATTCTAACGCTGATCACTGAGCGGAGCGTAGACGAGCTGCTATCCTCAAGGACGTTACCTCTCTCTCTCTCTCTCTCTCTCTCTCTCTCTCTCTCTCTCTCTCTCTCTCTTTCTCTCTCTGTCTCTTTTTGAAGAAGAATTAACATAAGTAAATAAGACTTTAAATAAAAAGAATATATATATATATATATATATATATATATATATATATATATATATATATATATATATATATATATATATATATATATATATATATATATATATATATATATATATATATATATATATATATATATATATATATATATATATATATATATATATATATATATATATATATATATACTCAAAGACAATGAATATCCTCTGGGGAAGGGGTGACGAACCTTATTTAACCCATATTCTAGTTGAATTTTGACAAGTCTACGTTAAAATGTTTGCCATTTTCTGCAGTGATAAAGAAACGTAGAGGGGTAGCTAATATATCTAGATGTTATTTGTATCTTTTTTCTTTTTTTTTTTTTCATTTATTATTTTATTAATTTTTCTTTTCATTACTTAATTATGCATTATGCCAACACTGCAGGTTACAATTGCAGATATTGCAAGTATTTTTGACACAATACAAGCACATCCAGCTAAACTATTGCTACAGTATAGAGAGAGAATTTTTCGATTACATACCTTTTCCTTCATCTTCTTCTTTTCTTTTTTTTTTTTTTTAATAAATTTAATAATAAATAAATAAGTAAATAGGTATTGTCAAATGAAATCGTCGAGATTACGCAGGAGTTCCGGGCAATACTTGGATGGGTGACTGCACAAGCCTCATCTGTCTGAGAAAATGAAAAATAAGAATAAGAATAGGGAGAATGAACGAAAATTTTAAGTAATAAAGACAACAGTAAGAATTGTTATAACAAGAATAAGAAAAATTACAATAAAGGAATATAAAAAAAAAAGAAAGAAAGCATCCCATGTCTTTCTTCCTAATTGTCATATAAGGGTGAATTCTTTTGTATATTTTCCAACATTTCCAATACAACGATATGAATGGGGGAAGAAAGAATATGAATAATAGAAAGAAGGCCTCCCAACACGTAGTTCTCCGGTCTTGGCCAATTAGCTAACTTCGGGATCAGCGCAGTTAAGCAGGGGGTCCGGGCAGAACTTGGATGGGTGACCGCAAAAGCCTCATCTCTCTGAGAATAGGAAAAAATAGCAATAAGAATAAGCAGAACGAACGAAAAACGAAAATTATAAAATAACAATAACAACTATAATAAAAATAAGAAGATTAAGAATAAAAAGAACAAAAATAAAGGAAAGAAGTAATAATATATCTCTATTGCTAATTGTCGTAGAATAATAAATGAAGGGTCAATTTTAGTGCATATTTTCCAACATTTTCAGCACAACAATGCAATAACAATACAGGAAAGAATAATAATAAGAGAAATACGCCCTCCCAACACCTTGTTCTCTGCTCTTGACCAATAAGCTGACGGCGGGATCAGCAAGGTTAAGCAGGGGGTCCGGGCAGAACTTGGATGGGTGACCGCACAAGCCTCATCTCTCTAAAAGTAGGAAAAATAAGAATAAGAATAGGAAGAATAATAAAAAAATGAAAATAATAAAGATAACAATAATAATTATGACAAGAATACGAAAAAAATAGAATAAACAGAATGAAATTGTTTTTATGCATTATTTTTCTGTCTCGCAGCCTAGGTTTTAAGGTGGCACCGGACCGCTCCAGGGAAAGGGACTAGACAAAAAAAACACCGCCATTAACATACCATGCCTCTGACCGAGGGAGTGGGGTCGTGTGCCAACACCTAGTGGTTTTTTCATATTTTTTGTCTTATGGCTTTGTATTCATATTTTTGTTTTTTATACATTATTTTCTTGCCTCGCAGCCTAGGTTTCAAGAGGGCACCGGACCACTTCCAGAGAGACGGGGATAGCACGAACCGCACTCCTCCCACTGACGTCACGGCAATGGGGCCCCCGGCCGTCGGCATGACGTTCCGGTAGCGGTACCCCCCGAGGTAGTTAAGGAGCGGCCAGTACCGATGATGGGGACGGTAACCACACCATTCAGTGGAAGCCACTTCACCCCCCACACAGAGGTAGTTGGGTGCGGCAAGGGCTGGGCAGGAAGGTAGTCAAGAGATGGTGGGGCGGGGCCCTGGAAGCATCCATGCAGGAATCCCCATTCACCCCCCGCCACCAGCGACTTACCGCGTGCAAGCAGATGGTATTAGATTTGACCCCTCGTTGCGGTGAGGGAGCCTTTTCGAGCCTCTGTCATTGCACATCCTACCATCACGTCAATCATTATCACAAACCATCCTCACCCTCCCCATGCACATAACACCACGACATTTTTTATATTCACTTTTTTTTTTTAGCAGGGTGGCCTTTTTGCAGGACGAGTCACAGGACACGAGAAAAAAAGGACCAACACCGCTTTTTTCACCCACCACATTACATCATACAATAAATATCCCGGCCATCACCAAATCACTCTACTACTATCCGTGGTTCGGAACCCACGTAAAACTGTAGGTCCCTCCGCTATACGGATGTAATTCTTCCTCTGTCCTTCTTTGAACCAATAAAAAGCACAAAAAACCCTTTTTACTCTGACTGTCCTTCACTCCTCTTTCACATCCTGATAATGCAGGCTCTGGATAGTCTGGCCCCTAACTTGTGCGTGGTTTGGCCCGGGGATTTGGGTGCGTGGGCGGCGTCCGTGGCTGTGGCTGTGTTGGGCTTGGCTTGCTCGGTTGGTGGCGGACTCTCCTGCTTTCCCCGATAAAGCCCTTGTCTTCCTGGCCATCTTAGAATGAATATAACACGTAAAAAAAAAAAAAAAAAAAAAAAAAAAAAAAAAAAAAAAAAAAAAAAGATGTCCCTCCTAATTCAAATTGCGCCTGGGTCAAGCCCCAGTGACTATTTCTCCTACTACAATTCCCTTCTTATCACCCCCCTATTCTTCCCACTATCCCCACTTCTCCCTCCCCATCTTTTCTCTCTTTGTTATGTTATGTTATGTTAAGCACGGGCAGACTCCACGGATGAAGACCTCGATAAGATATTCCAACTTCAGACATGGTCAGAGTTAGAAGAGCATGGTTTTACCCCACAAATCCCCCCTGAACTAAAGGCAAAGAGATCAATAATTATCTTCAATGTGGACCCACACATCTTCAGAAATACAGAGGAGGACATCACACAAGAACTTCAGCAGCACAAATTCCCAAATTCCAAAACAATAAAAATTACATTTGGAGAAGCCACAACAGCAATAAAAGCAAGAGATCACGGCATCAGACTTTTCCACATGAGCATTCCAAAGCACCAAATTCAACAAGAGAAATTTTATAGAATCCAAACTTGCTTTAAATGCTATGCTATGGAAGATCATAACACCAATTCCTGCCCCAAGCACAAAGAATTTAAAATTTGCTCAGAATGCGCCGAAACAACACATACATGGCGGGACTGTAAAATTTCAATGAAAAAGTGTATTAGCTGCGAGGGGGATCACAGAACCATGTCCATGAAATGCCCCAAAAGGAAAGAGATCATAAAACAACTTAGAGAAAAAGAAAAAAAAACATTACATATGCGAAGGCATCCAAGACACAAACAACAACTTGGAACAACACTGCATCTCCTCTTGCAACCATAAACATGGATCTTCATCTCAAGATATATTCATGTATGATACATGCGCATATAATGAATCTAACAGAACCCGGATGCTATGAGAGAGTACTGAATTCAACCTTCACTGCAAATAACCTCCCTAATATAAAAATCCCAGAAGCACCAGACTCAAGGAAACTTATCAAGATTATGACGCAAGAAGAGGAAAATATGAATGAAGATGATACAAACAAGCAGACTCAGGAAAAAAAAAAAAATATGATGGTACTGAGAATACCAAGCAGGAGCAAGACAAAGTCAGTGTTCAACAAGAATCAGAGGAAACTACTATTCACCAAAGAAGTCGTAATGCAAAAATAAACAGTAAAGACATACAGCTAAAAATATATACCCCTGTTAGTGCAGGTTGGCCTGATCATTTGTCATCTCGGGTGCTGGTCACAAGTCTGAATGAAAACAAATTCAAATACACATACACAGACCATACAATAGAAGACACTGAGCTACTGAACATAATTGAAACCAATGGAATTACAATAGACAGAACATGCTGGAACATAGTTGACGATGCTGTGTTTAGGAAAATAAGATCTGGGCTTATAGCCGAAAAGACACCACCACCCAAAGACACATCAAGAAGACAAAGAAAATACTCCAAGTAATTGTTAACTCACACTACAAGGATAACACGCAGCATGGTCCCGAACAGTTTAAAAATAATTCAACATAACGTACAACAATGGAACAACCGAAGAATTTCACTCTCAAACACCTACAGAATCATTGACCCAGACATAGTACTAATCAACAGTCACTGCCTAACAGACAGCAGTACAATGAAAATCCCAGGCTATAATATACATAAGAAAAACAGTCTAAATAACCCTGCAGACGGCACAGCAATTGCAATTAAAAAGAACCTAGAATATATAATTATGGATAATTTTATCTCAGACCTACTTGCTGTAGAAATCACTACTACAACTGGCAAAATTATAATATCAACCTTGTAAAAAACCACCGGCAAAGAATTATATACCAATCCCAGACTTCACCAATCTCTTCAGACGTAACTGCCCAGTCTATATGATCGCCGACCTGAACGCTAATCACCCCAACTTAGGTTACAACCATTGTAACACAAAAGGAAGACAAATTATCAATTTAATACAAAACAGATTATTACAACACATAGGTCCGGAATTCCCAACATTCCACACACAAAGCAGAGGGACAACACCAGACATTATACTAACAAACTACCGAACACACCACAACACTCGTGCAATTCCAGGACCCCTTACCACCAGCGATCATATACCCATCATATTTACAATATCCACCACACCAATTCTAATTCCAGCATCTCCTAGACCAAACTACCCAAAAGCAGACTGGGAAAAATTTAAAATACAAGTTAACAATACTCTACACAGGAACAACTTAGATAACGGAACTCTGGAATCAATTGACACTGCAGCCGAAAACTGGCACCGGGCAATCGAATACGCAGCTCAGCAGTCTATCCCTACAACAAGATATAAAAGTCTACCCTCACCCAAGCACACAAACACCACAAAACTACTTATAACACTTTTCTCAGAATTGCAAACATATTCAAGAGTTAATGGATGGAACATAGATAGTTACAGATACTACAAACACATACAAACAATCCTTCAAGAAGCACTCATCACAGAAAACCAAGAACACTGGCACAAACTTATCCAAGACATCTCCAACACATACACAGACCCCATTGCATTCTGGAAAAAAATAAAATTAATAACAGATATAAGAGAACAAGAACCACATTACATTAAAAACAAAAACAACATAAAAGTATACAGCACCGAAGAAAAAGAGAGAGTTCACAGGGAATACTGGCAAGATATTTTCAATGGTGAAGATGATGATGAAGGCGACAATAACACAGAAGCAGTACTACAACATATACAAAATAATATACAAAGAACCGTCCCATACGTCAACGCAGACATGTCCAGACTTAACACCCACACTACAGACATGGAAATAACTGCAGAAGAAGTTAAAAATATAATTAGCAAATTAAAGAGAACCAGTCCTGGTGAAAGTGGGATCAACAAAACCATTCTCTCTCAACTACCAGACACAGCAATAGGAAGACTTACTGACATCTATAACAGTGCCATATCAGCCGGATATTTTCCACACAGATGGAAAAATGCCCTCATAAGACTCATTCCTAAACCAGTCAAATCCCCACACCAACCTCAAAATTATAGACCTATTTCACTACTAGAAGTTCCAGGAAAAATACTCGAACGAATAATCAACACCAGATTAAAAACTCACCTCGAAAACAACAATATGTACAACACCAATCAGTTTGGATTCCGTAGCAATAGGGGTACCACACACGCACTGGCACTCATCACTGAAGAAATAGCACAAAACAAATCCGACAAAGGACAATGCCAAGTTATCTTAAGGGATATAACTAAAGCATTTGATCAGGTTTGGCACCTCGGCCTAAAGCACAAAATACTTCAATTACACCTACCAATAACTACAGAAAAATTTTGATGTGATTTCTTAACAAACCGGACAGCCTCCACCAAAATAATTAATTATGTTGGACCAACTTTTAACCTCAATTGTGGTGTACCACAAGGAAGTGTTCTTTCTCCAACCCTTTTCACAATCTACACTAATGACATGCAGTACCCCAACCAAAATTTGAACATTAGCTTCGCTGATGACATAACCCAAATAGTCGGATACCCGGGTAGATCAAAAAATATGTTAAACATAAAAACTGAAAGAGCAATCAGAGTAATTAATAACTATGAAAGAAAATGGAAAATTAAAACAAACATGAATAAATTCACGCCTCTCCACCTCGGAGCCAAAAAAACCTTTCCCTTAATCATCAACGACGAAGAAATAGAATTTAAAAATAATGGCAAATGTCTAGGTCTAACCATTACCACCACTGGTTATTACAAACACATTCAGGAACGAAAGAATATAGCAGATGCTGCACTACAGAAACTATATAAACTGTATAAATTGCCAGAAAAAATCAAAATTCACTTAGTTAAAGCACTAATCCTACCTATACTTGACTATCCACCAATCCCAACGCACACTATGAGTAAACACCAGATAAGCAAACTACAAAAAGTACAAAATAAAGCATTGAGATTCGCCACCAACCAGAAACACCCGTACACTATGACAACAGAACAAATACACACACACACACTAGAACAACACCTCTAAACATACGCCTACACTACAGAGCCAAGACAATATGGAACAGAATAGAAGAACTAGAAATACCAACCTACCAAGCCCTTAAAGACAAACTAAACCAAATAGACAAGTACCACTGTGACTACCCAAGCAGCCTGCAGGCATGTAACACTACACCCACACCAATTTACTAACAGTCCAACCGACAACACATACTTACCTTGATTCACTTACCTACATACTTCCTGTGCCAACTTACCTGAGGATGTCCGCACACCAGAACACACCATAAACAGGGCATCTGAAAGGGAAAGAACATTGTGTTGCACCAACACACTACACAACATACACCTACACTTGCTTCACACTGGATACGCGGCTGAGCTCCTCTCCTACTCCGCGCCCTGAGTCGGCGGTGGGCTGGTGTGACAGGGCTAAGCGCCAGCTCCACCCAAAAGTCCACCGTCGAGGGGTTCCGGCCACTGGAAGGGCTTGCAGGCCTCCAGCTAGCGGAGCTAAGTGAGGGAGTTGCACCTCGTCCTGAGTCGCTAGCATCAGGGAACCACATCTTGGGGGGTGAACAGTTGCGTGGTGTTGGCGAGGGGAATAGTGGTGGAATCTCCGCTTGACTCCACCTATGGTGCAACAGGGAGACACAGCCCGTCCTGTGCCATCACATGAAGCATGCAAAAAGTACACCTATTATTATTATTAACACATATATTACACATTCATAAATGATTTACCTTGCAATGTATATAAGGAGTTCATAAATATATAATCTTCATAAATATACAATATAATATATAATCTCCACAGATTAAATAAAAAAAAAGAAAAAAAAAATATATATATATATATATATATATATATATATATATATATATATATATATATATATATATATATATATATATATATATATATATATATATATATATATATATATATATATATATATATATATATATATATATATATATATATATATATATATATATATATATATATATATATATATATATATATATATATATATATATATATATATATATATATATATATATATATATATATATATATATATATATATATATATATATATATATATATATATATATATATATATATATATATATATATATATATATATATATATATATATATATATATATATATATATATATATATATATATATATATATATATATATATAATAGGAGATTTAAATGCACACCATCCACAAATAGATAATAAAAAGGAAAACACAGTAGGAAAAGCCCTGATGATGCTCATAAACATCAGCAAACTCACTCATATAGGACCAGATTTCCCCACGTTTATATCTCACAACTCCAGATCAACACCAGACATAATACTAACTAACAGCAAAACATACCATAACATAGACATACAAACTGGACCTACAACCTCATCTGATCACATACCCATTATAATATAAATCACTGCAAAGCCGGTAGAAACGTCACCCACATATTCACTCAAAAAGACAAACTGGGAAGAATTCAAGATCACAACACAACACAAAACAAGAAATATCAATGTAGACCCTTATATGGACCAACAAACACTTGAAAACTCATTAAAAGAATGGACAACAGCAATAACATCAACCATGGAAGAACACATACCAACTACAAAACATAAAACAATACAAAAATCATTAGTTACCCCTAAAACTAAAGAGTTACAGTGGTGGGCTCAGCAACTTATAGAAAACAGCATGATAGCAGGCTGGACCTACACTAAATACATCACATACAAAACTATTAGGCAAGCAATAGTAACAGAATGCAAGCAACAAAGTAACAAAAACTGGGAAAATAAAATAAAGAAACTAAATCATCTACATAAAAACCCACAGAAATTCTGGCAAAATATAAAGCAGCTAAAAGGCAACAAAACAAGGCAAACACCATACTTAATACATGAAAACACCAAAATCTACGAAGAAAACCAAAAAGAAACTATTTTTAGAGAAACATGGAGCAATGTTTTTAAAATAAGTCCAGAAGAGAACTTGACTTTTGATCAAGAGAACGACCAAACAGTAAACGAATATATAAACAACAATAGAATACTTACACTTCCTTACCAACATGCAGACCCAGCCAATCTTAATATAAATAATGAATACATATCTCCCATCACACTACAAGACATTAAAAATACAATAAAACAGCTAAAAAACAACACCCCAGGACACACTAAAATAAACAAAACTATATTAGCAAATCTCCCTAACGAAGTACTAGATATATACACAAAGCTACTTAACGTCTCTCTCTCCATGGGATACTTCCCAAAAACCTTCAAACACGCACAAATATAATTAATTCCTAAGCCAGACAAACCAACCACTGACCCTAACAACTTTCGCCCCATATCGTTACTAGAGGTACCAAGCAAAATATATGAAAAAATAATAAACACTAGACTCCGTACTTTTCTAGAATCCAACAATATTCTTCCATCAACACAGCACGGCTTTCGCAAAAACAGATCTACAGATACAGCTCTTGCAACAATAACAGAAACAATATCAAAAGCAATAGCAGACAAAAAACAATGCTGTGTTTCAAAAGCGTTTGATAAAGTATGGTTAAACGGCTTAAAATACAAAATACTACAAATACAAACACCTACTATACTTGCAAAACTCCTCAATAGTTTCCTCGAGAACAGAACTGCCTCCATCTCTCTCAAAAATTACGATGGCCCGAGATTCCAGCTCCATAGTGGTGTCCCTCAAGGAAGCAGCCTCTCCCCCACACTTTATACAATATATACATATGACATTCCCCCTCCACTAACAAACGGAATCAACATACAGTATGCGGATGATATAACACAAATAATCATCCAACCAGGTAAATCAAGACACATGTTAGCAAGAAAGATTGAAAGATAAATAAAACACATAAGCAATTACGAAAACAAATGGAAGATAAAAACTAATACATCAAAATTCACTCTCCTCCCCATTGCCATAAAAAAGACAACACCTGTCACCATAGATGGAGAAAATATTCCATATGCAAACAAAGCCTCCATACTAGGACTGAAAATAGGAACACAAGGCTATACAAAACACATCTCAAACATCTCCAAAAAAGCTACTCTTGCACTTAAAATAACTAAACGCTTTGACAAACTAGACAGCAACATAAAACTACACTTGATAAAAGCATGTGTCCTCCCCATCCTAACTTACCCCACATACACACCCAATGCAATATCAAACTCACAAATGCTATCCCTACAAAGAGTCCAAAACAAGGCCCTAAGATTCACATACAATGAAAAATACCCATATACAAAAACAACAGAGGAATTACACTCACAAGCAAACTTATTACCTATCAACCTCACACTACATAAACGAGGCAACCAAATCAAACACAAACTAGAAGAAATACTAGATGACACACACTACAAAAACGCAACTACAGACCACGAGCAAACAAGAGACCACAACTGGTTTAAAAGGCCAATCACATATCTTAATAAAATCAATCCACTCCTAATATACACAGCATATACATAAAACATAAAACAAAAAAATAAAAACTATATAATTCACACTAGAAACATACAAAATCACTTCCATGACACAAATCGAGGCCAATCGATGTTTAAAAGTCTCTTCCCTGTACTCCTCTACCTCTGCTCCGCGCCCTGAGTTGTCGGGGTGGAGGTGTTGACTCGTGCGGTTAGGAAGAGCTGGAGGCTCACCGTAGAACAACCCCCACCCCGGTAAGGGGTGGTGGTCACCGGCTCTGTTTGCAAACACCCGGCAGCGGAGAGAGGTCGAGAGTTAGCGGCTGCACCCTGAGTCACAGTGTCAGATGGAAGCACTTCCATAACCATACTGGTATAGAGGCACTGTGAGGGGTCTACCTGAGACGGAGACTCTGGCTGAGTCACGCCCGGCGGCGCCAATAGGAGAAAATTAACTAAGTAGCAAGACAGACTGCCCGTCATCTATCATCTCAAACTGTACTTCCACTTCCAACTTTAACACACTTCTCTCTCTCAAATTCTTCTTTCATCCAACTTTCCTATCCCCAATTCGTTCGTTCGTTCGCGGGCAGACTCAGCTGAGTGTTCGTTGCGAGTTGTTGTTACTACAACTATGGCACGTACCAAGCAAACGGCTCGCAAGTCCACTGGTGGCAAGGCGCCCCGCAAGCAGCTTGCTACAAAAGCAGCTCGCAAGTCTGCTCCAGCCACTGGAGGTGTCAAGAAACCCCACCGTTACAGGCCTGGAACCGTTGCTCTCCGTGAGATCCGCCGTTATCAGAAGAGCACTGAGCTGCTTATCAGGAAACTGCCTTTCCAGCGCCTGGTGCGTGAAATTGCTCAGGATTTCAAGACTGACCTCCGCTTCCAGTCCTCTGCTGTCATGGCTCTCCAGGAAGCTTCCGAGGCTTACCTCGTGGGTCTGTTTGAGGATACCAACCTGTGCGCCATCCATGCCAAGCGCGTGACTATCATGCCAAAGGACATCCAACTGGCTCGTCGCATCCGTGGCGAGCGTGCCTAAGAAGTCATCCACGAATGATCTTCATAACAGCAATATCTAGGCCCTTTTTAGGGCCAAACATCTCTTTCATTAAAGAATTTTCATAGACAATCTGTTTGGTTTTGTGGAAGAAAATATTTATTTTCCATCTTTCAGTATCAGGTTAATAATTAACTTTCGACTTTCAACTCAATATCCTTCCCCCTTTTTTTTTTTTTTTATTATTATTATTATTCCCTCTTCCATGGCCATATCTCTTTCACTTGGGAGAATTTTTATCTTTCTTTATCTCTATTTTTTTTTATCTTTTCTTTATCTCCACTGAATAATAATCACGATAATAATAAGCATAATAATAATAATAATAATAATAATAATAATAATAATGATACAATAATTATTATAATAATAATCATAATAAAAACAACAATATTAATAATATTAATAATGATAATAATAATAATAATAATAATAATAATAATAATAATAATAATAATAATAATAATAATAATATCAATAATAAAAACAATAATTATAATAATAATGCATTTGTCTATATCGTATCTTTTTTGGCAGGAACCTGTTGTTAGTGAGTTCTTGTTGGGTCTTTTGCTGGAAGATTTTATCAACTTCTTCGTCTGATCTCGTGAGGACGATGAAGCCATCTTGAACGGTGATGATCCTGGTTGCGTAGATGATGTTTGCAGATAATATTCTCAGCAGGATGATTCTGTTGCCTTGAGTAGTGTCTTCACTCTTTATTTTCACGCGTGCCATTATCACATTTTTTTTTTTTTTCTGGGCTTAGGCCCAGTTGAAAGCTTAAGGTAAAGAGGAAGATATTCCGGGGTGGAGAGGTGAGTGAAATAATACCTACTTGGGGCCAGGGCCCGACACAAAAACACAGCTATGTAGTAGATAACTGGAAGGAGCCTGCCTAAGCAACCCCGTTTAGTGTTCCAGCCGCTAGCAGCTGTCGTAAACACCCGGGGCTGCGCCTAATCCTATTAAGAGTTTGCCCAACCTTAATCACAGTGGCTTAAAGCAGCTATCTAATGGCCCCCCACATGCAAGCCTTGGGGTTCACCTTGACCACTGTGAGGACGCTAAGGGCGAAAAGAGAAAAAATAGTAGAAGTATCAAGTGCCTGGGCGGGACTCACCCGGAGGGAGTCCCCGGTACACAGGACTTTTCCAGGATCCACCAAGTGGGGATCCTCGTGGAGCAGGGCTGGAGTAATGGAGCCACGTAGACGAAGGTGTAACACAACGGAGGCCCGTGGCTTTGCCAGTCAACACAGTCACGAAGGTACCAGTGCTTCCTAGCTCGGCGAGGTGAGGCAGGTCCGTGTGGTGGTGTAACACAACGGAGGTCCGTGGCCTTGCCAGTCAACACAGTCACGAAGGTACCAGTGCTTCCTAGCTCGGCGAGGTGGGGCAGGTCCGTGTGGTTCGCCTGGCAGAGCAGTTCAAGCAGCGAGCGAATCGGCGAGCTGTTACCAGGCTGGGATGTCTGTGACTCGTGTGCGTCTGTGCGTGTAGTGAATTTGTGTATGTGAATTTAGTCATAAGTGTGCAGTTGCAGGGTCAACACATTTGTGTATGTGTAAAATGTACCATCAAACACATACACATAACCAACTGGCCCTCAGCCCACTTCCTGGCCACCAAGATCGAAACACAACATGGGCAATTTCTCATTGCCTCCACATACAGCAGACCAAAAACTGGGCTCCCACTCACCAGCCTCAACAATCTTTTCAATCACACAAACATCCCGGTCTACATACTTGCAGACCTAAACGCCAAACACACCGTCTTCAAACACTCAAACAACAACCAACACGGACACGAACTCCTTCAACTAACACAACTGAAACGCCTCCGTTTCCTTGGACCTGACTTCCCCACATGCTTTACGCACAATGGGAATGGCAGGCCAGATCTCATCCTCTCCAATCGGCAATCCCTACTTTTCCACCACTATATCTCCCATGGTCCACTCTGTGGTTCTGACCACGTTCCCCTAATCCTCAAAATATCCTCCAATCCCATATCCACCCCATCCCCACCTGTCTCCGACTACCGCTCCGCCGACTGGGAGAGCTTCAAGAAAACTCACAGACTTACACCGACCAACACAGCTCGAAGGCCAACCCTACACAGACATAGACAGTGCCTTAGAGACGTTACACAACAATATTCTGACATCAGCCAACAGACACATACCAACAAAACAACATATAATTCATATAGACTTCCGACCTTCCATTAGAACACAAAGGCTGCTAGTGTGCTACAGAAAACGCTTTTTAAAAAACAAGCACAACCACACACCTATCTACGGAGATCTTTGCACCCTTCGTACACACATAACAAATAGCCTACAGGAAGATCACAGCGCTCACTGGAGGAATCTAGTCTCCCATATGGACAGAACCCGGTGCAGTAATCCTACACAGTTCTGGCACATGGTGTACAGGCTGAGGGGATGCCAGCGGGAAAGATTCGAGTACCTCCTAGTGAACAGGGATCGCATCACAAACCCAGAACAAGTCACCAGCATCTTCAAGACACACTGGCACAATACTTTCCAACCACACCCTCTCCCACTCCACGAGCCCAGTATTGCCCACATAAACAACATCATCGATCGTGCACGCCACAACCTAGCAAACACGATTCCACATAACACTATACAAAAAATACGCCTCAACCCCCAACACCCTCTCACCACACCTATTGAGGAGGATGATGTCGCCAGGTTGCTCAGGCATACTCCGCGGCGAGCCCCTGGCCCCTCAGGAGTCACCTGGCCCATGGTGCGGAACCTTCCCCAAGAAATTATATCCAGCCTGACGGAGATTTTCAACGCCTGCCTTGCCTCTGGATACTTTCCTAAGGCATTCAAAATTTCAAACATCACCCTCATTGCTAAGCCCGGAAAAAACTCCCACTTACCAGAAAACTATCGCCCCATTAGCCTCCTTGAAATTCTCGGAAAAACCTTTGAACGCCTCATCAATTTAAGATTGAGAGCGTTCCTTGAAGGTAACGAGCTGCTGGCACCACAGCAGTTCGGCTTCCGGAGGAACGCCTCAACCGAGGACGCTCTAAACAGCATAGTTGCATACTTAAATTTCAATAAGCCCTATTTCAGGGCAGCCCTTGTAACAAAAGATGTCAAAAAAGCATTTGACACTGTTTGGCATGCAGGCTTAAAACACAAAATTTGCAACAACTTCAACCTTCCCCCCGTAACGCAACGCATACTATGTAGTTTTCTGGTAGAGAGACGGACAAGAATCTGTCATCAGGGCACCTTTTCAACATCCTTTTCCCCTCAGGCTGGAGTCCCACAAGGCTCTGTAATCTCCCCCACCCTTTTCAACATGTATACAGCTGACATGCCCCCTCCAGTTCATAATGATTCATTAACCATTCAATACGCGGACGATGTAACGCAATTGGCTCGAGCCAGGTCGTTAGATCTCCTCACAGACAAAATTCAACGGGAACTGACGGCGACTAGCCTATGGGAGATGAAATGGCGAATCCTCTCCCATCCCGAAAAATCTAAAGTCACCTACTTTAACATAAAAAAAGTCAGCCTCGCCAAATCTCATTGAACAACATTGTTCCACACCCCAACCCAATCCCCATCAGTAACAATAACAAAGTGCTTGGCCTCACCATCGACAAGCACCTCAAATTCAACATACATATAAACCAAAAAGCTGCTTTAGCCGCTGTGGCCTTGAGCAACCTCGAAAGATTTCGCGACAGCAACACGAAAACAAAACTACACCTCTTCAAAGCTTTTATTCTCCCCCTTTTAACCTATTGCCCTCTTGCACTCTCTCTTTCCGCTCCCACTAACCTCTCAAAACTTCAGAGGGTCCAGAATCGAGCAATTCGTTTCGCCCTTGGAACGAAATGGTTCTACTTTCGGTCCTCTCTCTCTACTCATGAGGAGTCCAACATCCCTCCTGTTAACATAACACACTACAACAGACTCGACAAACAGCTAACCTCCTTCTCTGACAGACACACAAACACATACAATTTCATAACCAACCTTCCCCCAGCTTTCCGTCACCTCCCACACTGCAACCTCCTTGACCCTCCCACTGTGCCTCCTGACCCCATTTTCTAAATAACGGACTCCTTCACTCTCTCTTTCACTCTCTCTCTCTCTCTCTCTCTCTCTCTCTCTCTCTCTCTCTCTCTCTCTCTCTCTCTCTCTCTCTCTCTCTCTCTCTCTCTCTCTCTCTCTCTCTCTCTTTCTCTAATCTTCTCTACTACTCAAGGTGTCTGAGTGGAATCATCGTCGCACTCTCGTTCACGTGGGGCGAGCCCGTGTGCCTACACCTAGTGGTTTTTTCATATTTTTTTGTCTTATGGCTTTGTATTCATTTTTTGTTTATTTTATGCATTATCTTTCTGTCTCGCAGCCTAGGTCCCAAGGAGGCACCGGACCGCTCCCGGGAAAAAAGATGCGACAAAACACACCACCATTAACATTCCGTGCCTCTGACCGAAGGAGTGGGCTCGCGTGCCAACACCTAGTGGTTTTTTTTATATATTTTGTCTTATGGTTTTTTATTCATATTTTTGTTTTTTTTTATGCATTATTTTTCCGTCTCGCAGCCTAGGTTCTCAAGGGGACACCGAACCACTTTCAGATGAAAGAGGATAGCAGGAACCGCACTTCTCCCACTGACGCCACGGCAATGGGGCCCCCGGCCGTTGGCATGACGTTCCGGTAGTGGTACCCCCCCTTGGCAGTTATGGAGCGGCCAGCACTGATGGTGGGGACGGCAACCACACTATTCAGTGGAAGCCACTTCACCCCCCCCCCCACAGAGGTAGTTTGGTGCGGCCAGAGCTGGGTAGTAAGGTAGTCAAGAGATGGTGGGGCGGGGCCCTGGAAGCATCCATGCAGGAATCTCCATTCACCCCCCACCACCGGCGACTTACCGCGTGCAAGCAGATGGTATTAGATTTGACCCCTCGTTGCGGTGAGGGAGCCTTTTCGAGCCTCTGTCATTGCACATCCTACAATCACGTCAATCATTATCACAAACCATCCTCACCCTCCCCATGCACATAACACCACGACATTTTTTATATTCTCTTTTTTTTTTTTTAGCAGGTTGGCCTTTTTGCAGGACGAGTCACAGGACACGAGATGAAAGGACCGACACCGCTTTTTCACCCACCACATTACATCACACAATAAATATCCCGGCCATCACCAAATCACTCTACTACTATCCGTGGTTCGGAACCCACGTAAAACTGTAGGTCCCTCCGCTATACGGATGTACTTCTTCCTCTGTCCTTCTTTGAACCAATAAAAAGCACAAAAAAACCTTTTTACTCTGACTGTCCTTCACTCCTCTTTCACATCCTGATAATGCAGGCTCTGGATAGTCTGGCCCCTAACTTGTGCGTGGTTTGGCCTGGTGTTTTGGGTGCGTGGGCGGCGTCCGTTGCCGTGGCTGTGTTGGGCTTGGCTTGCTCGGTTGGTGGCGAACTCTCCTACTCTCCTGCTTTCCCCGATAAGGACCTTGTCTCCCTTGCCATCTTAGAATGAATATAACACGTTAAAAAAAAAAAAAAAAGATGTCCTTCCTAATTCAAATTGCGCCTGGGTTAAGTCCCAGTGACTATTTCTCCTACTACAATTCCCTTCTTATCACCCCCCTATTCTTCCCACTATCCCCACTTCTCCCTCCCCATCTTTTCTCTCTTTGTTATGTTATGTTATGTATTTTGAGGCACATTCGTGAGCTTCCTGTTAGACCGTTCGGACGTCGTACTAGCAGCTCTCATCACCATGACTGGCCGCGGCAAGGGAGGCAAGGGTCTTGGAAAGGGAGGCGCCAAGCGTCACCGTAAGGTTCTGCGTGATAACATCCAGGGAATCACCAAGCCTGCTATCCGTCGTCTAGCTCGCCGAGGTGGCGTCAAGCGCATCTCTGGTCTCATCTACGAGGAGACTCGTGGGGTGCTCAAGGTGTTCATTGAGAACGTTATCAGGGATGCTGTCACCTATACCGAGCACGCCAAGCGTAAGACCGTTACTGCCATGGACGTTGTCTACGCCCTCAAGCGTCAGGGCCGTACCCTGTACGGATTTGGTGGTTAAATCGCTCCATTATTGAGATGGTGCCAGCTATTCAGCTTGCATTATCATCATTGAATAACATCATCTCCCGGACCTTTTTAAGGTCCACAAACATGAAAAGAAAGAAGGACCATAGACTACTATTATTACTACTACTTTCTCATAACCATGTTCACTATCACTATCTGAGCTAAGAAAAGAAACCATTATTAATTATAACCATCTTTCTCACTTCATCAGGTCTTCTCCAAGTATCATTATTATTATTATTATCATCATTATTATTATTATTATTATTATTATTATTATTATTATTATTATTATTATTATTATTATTATTATTATTATTATCATTGACTTATTTCAATGATCACGCCCCTCATCGTTCTCAGTTTCTCATAAAACAAAATATACATTGAGATGAAAAAGACGCTCAACATATCACAATAGGCAACACATCTAATCAACTCTCCACTGTGACACACAGCAGGTACATTAGTAGAAATATAGTATACATATTTATTCTCGGTCACTTGCGTGCCTGACTAAATAATAATAATAATAATAACAAATAACTAACTCGAAAATAAATACACTACTTGCTTATTATTGATATACCAGTATAGTCTACACAACTCTAGATGTTTGAACGTGTGGCTCCGAAGAGGAGCCGGATTGATGGTGATATTGGCTGAAGGGGAGGGAGGCCTTTTATTTACTTCTTCTCAGTCTTCTTGGGAAGGAGCACGGCCTGAATGTTGGGCAGCACGACACCCTGTGCAATGGTGACTCCGGAGAGGAGCTTGTTAAGTTCCTCGTCGTTACGGATGGCCAGCTGCAGGTGACGTGGGATGATGCGAGTCTTCTTGTTGTCACGGGCGGCATTGCCGGCAAGCTCAAGGACTTCAGCAGCCAGGTACTCCATAACTGCCGCAAGGTACACGGGGGCACCAGCACCCACGCGCTCGGCGTAGTTGCTTTTCCTTAGAAGGCGATGAATCCTGCCGACCGGGAACTGGAGTCCAGCACGACTGGAACGGGACTTTGACTTTCCCTTCACCTTTCCTCCCTTGCCGCGTCCAGACATGATAATGGATGTTGTGGTAGTAGTAGTAGTAGTTGTTGTTGTTGGTGATAAATGAGGAGCGCGAGTACTCTAACCTCGTCGGTAGCTCTGCGAGCAAGTAGTGAATTTTTGGAAAAACGGCTATATATACGCGAGATCAGATCGGCCCAGAGCGCGTCTGGACCAATCAGGACGCTCTTTCACTTTCCCAAGTGAAAGAGATATGGCCATGGAAGAGGGAATAATAATAATAATAAAAAAAAAAAAAAGGGGGAAGGCTATTGAGTTGAAAGTCGAAAGTTAATTATTAACCTGATACTGAAAGATGGAAAATAAATATTTTCTTCCACAAAACCAAACAGATTGTCTATGAAAATTCTTTAATGAAAGAGATGTTTGGCCCTAAAAAGGGCCTAGATATTGCTGTTATGAAGATCATTCGTGGATGACTTCTTAGGCACGCTCGCCACGGATGCGACGAGCCAGTTGGATGTCCTTTGGCATGATAGTCACGCGCTTGGCATGGATGGCGCACAGGTTGGTATCCTCAAACAGACCCACGAGGTAAGCCTCGGAAGCTTCCTGGAGAGCCATGACAGCAGAGGACTGGAAGCGGAGGTCAGTCTTGAAATCCTGAGCAATTTCACGCACCAGGCGCTGGAAAGGCAGTTTCCTGATAAGCAGCTCAGTGCTCTTCTGATAACGGCGGATCTCACGGAGAACAACGGTTCCAGGCCTGTAACGGTGGGGTTTCTTGACACCTCCAGTGGCTGGAGCAGACTTGCGAGCTGCCTTTGTAGCAAGCTGCTTGCGGGGCGCCTTGCCACCAGTGGACTTGCGAGCCGTTTGCTTGGTACGTGCCATAGTTGTGGTAACAACAACTCACAACGAACACTCAGCTGAGTCTGCCCGCGCTTATAACATAACATAACAAAGAGAGAAAAGATGGGGAGGGAGAAGTGGGGACAGTGGGAAGAATAGGGGGGGTGATAAGAAGGGAATTTTAGTAGGAGAAATAGTCACTGGGGCTTAACCCAGGCGCAATTTGAATTATGAAGGACATCTTTTTTTTTTTTTTTTTTTTAACGTGTTATATTCATTCAAAGATAGCAAGCCCCTTTTCTTTTCCCTCCTACTTTCTCTATCCTCATTTTCGATCCAAAGCTGGATGCTGCGTTTATGTGCGCAATGACTTAACCTGCTCTCATGCCCACGCTCTTGAATCTTCCGAGTTTTCCACCATCTGGCTACGACTACAGAGTCATTCTCATACTAAATTTATCTGTGCTGTATACCTCTCTCCTAACTCCTCTGACTATAAGAAATTCTTTGACTACTTAACTTCCAAAGTGGAGCACATTCTGACCCTCTTCCCTTTTGCAGAGATCTCCATTCTTGGAGACTTCAATGTTCACCACCAGCTTTGGCTTTCCTCTCCCTTCACTGACCATCCTGGTGAACTAGCCTACAACTTTGCTATCCTCCATGACCTAGAGCAATTGGTGCAACACCCTACTCGTATTCCTGACCGTCTTGGAGATAAGCCCAACATTCTTGACCTTTTCCTGACCTCTAATCCTTCTGCTTATGCTGTCACCCTTTCTTCTCCGTTGGGCTCCTCCGATCACAATCTCATATCTTTATCTTGTCCTATCACTCCAATCCCTCCTCAGGATCCCCCTAAGCGAAGGTGCCTCTGGCGTTTTGCCTCTGCTAGTTGGGGGGACCTGAGGCGGTATTTTGCTGATTTTCCTTGGAATGACTACTGCTTCCGTGTCAGAGACCCGTCTTTGTGT
This sequence comes from Scylla paramamosain, assembly GCF_035594125.1. NCBI lineage: Eukaryota > Metazoa > Arthropoda > Malacostraca > Decapoda > Portunidae > Scylla > Scylla paramamosain. The sequence goes on from NC_087177.1 coordinate 20,489,544, forward strand.
GCTGAGCGCATAACAGAGGTGATAGTGTCTGGCATGGAGGCGTACATTCCTCACTCTTTTTCTCGTCCTAAACCTTCTAAACCTTGGTTTAACACAGCTTGTTCTCGTGCTATACATGATAGAGAGGTGGCCCACAAAAGGTACTTAAGCCTTCCTTCACCAGAATCTCATGCACTTTATATTTCTGCCCGGAACCATGCCAAGTCTGTTCTCCAACTAGCCAAAAACTCCTTCATTAACAGAAAATGTCAAAACCTTTCAAGATCTAACTCCCCTCGTGATTTCTGGCATCTAGCCAAAAATATCTCCAATAACTTTGCTTCTTCTTCTTTCCCTCTTCTACTTCAACCAGATGGCACCACTGCTATCACATCTATTTCTAAAGCTGAACTCTTTGCTCAAACCTTTGCTAAAAACTCTACCTTGGACGATTCTGGGCTTGTTCCTCCCTCTCCTCCACCCTCTGACTACTTCATGCCTCGTATTAAAATTCTTCGTAATGATGTTTTCCATGCCCTCGCTGGCCTAAACCCTCAGAAGGCTTATGGACCTGATGGGGTCCCTCCTATTGTTCTCCGAAACTGTGCCTCCGTGCTTGCACCTTGCCTAGTCAAACTCTTTCAGCTCTGTCTGTCAACATCTACCTTTCCTTCTTGCTGGAAGTTTGCCTACATTCAACCTGTTCCTAAAAAGGGTGACCGCTCTAATCCCTCAAACTACCGTCCTATTGCTTTAATTTCCTGCTTATCTAAAGTTTTTGAATCTATCCTCAACAGGAAGATTCTTAAACATCTATCACTTCACAACCTTCTATCTGATCGCCAGTATGGGTTCCGTCAAGGCCGCTCGACTGGTGATCTTCTGGCTTTCCTTACTGAGTCTTGGTCATCCTCTTTTAGAGACTTTGGTGAAACTTTTGCTGTTGCCTTGGACATATCAAAAGCCTTTGATAGAGTCTGGCACAAAGCTTTGATTTCCAAACTACCCTCCTACGGTTTCTATCCTTCTCTCTGTAACTTCATCTCAAGTTTCCTTTCTGACCGTTCTATTGCTGCTGTGGTAGACGGTCACTGTTCTTCTCCTAAATCTATTAACAGTGGTGTTCCTCAGGGTTCTGTCCTGTCACCCACTCTCTTCTTATTATTCATTAATGATCTTCTAAAACAAACTTCTTGTCCTATCCACTCCTACGCTGATGATACCACCCTGCACTTTTCCACGTCTTTTCATAGACGTCCAACCCTTCAGGAGGTAAACATATCACGCAGGGAAGCCACAGAACGCCTGACTTCTGATCTTTCTAAAATTTCTGATTGGGGCAGAGCAAACTTGGTATTGTTCAATGCCTCAAAAACTCAATTCCTCCATCTATCAACTCGACACAATCTTCCAGACAACTATCCCCTCTTCTTCAATGACACTCAACTATCCCCCTCTTCTACACTGAACATCCTCGGTCTGTCCTTTACTTATAATCTGAACTGGAAACTTCACATCTCATCTCTAGCTAAAACAGCTTCCATGAAGTTAGGTGTTCTGAGACGTCTCCGCCAGTTTTTCTCACCCCCGCAGCTGCTAACTCTGTACAAGGGCCTTATCCGTCCATGTATGGAGTATGCTTCACATGTCTGGGGGGGTTCCACTCATACTGCTGTTCTAGACAGGGTGGAATCAAAAGCTTTTCGTCTCATCAACTCCTCTCCTCTAACTGACTGTCTTCAGCCTCTCTCTCACCGCCGCAATGTTGCATCTCTAGCTGTCTTCTACCGCTATTTTCATGCTAACTGCTCTTCTGATCTTGCTAACTGCATGCCTCCCCTCCTTCCGCGGCCTCGCTGCACAAGACTTTCTTCTTTCTCTCACTCCTATTCTGTCCACCTCTCTAACGCAAGAGTTAACCAGTATTCTCAATCATTCATCCCTTTCTCTGGTAAACTCTGGAACTCCTTGCCTGCTTCTGTATTTCCACCTTACTATGACTTGAATTCCTTCAAGAGGGAGGTTTCAAGACACTTATCCACCAATTTTTGACCACTGCTTTGACCCTTTTAGGGACTGGCATTTCAGTGGGCATTTTTTTTATTAGATTTTTGTTGCCCTTGGCCAGTATCCTTCCTACATAAAAAAAAAAAAAAAAAAAAAAAAAAAAAAAAAAAAAAAAAAAAAAAAAAAGGGAGACAAGGTCCTTATCGGGGAAAGCAGGAGAGTCCGCCACCAACCGAGCAAGCAAAGCCCAACACAGCCACAGCCACGGACGCCGCCCACGCACCCAAAACCCCGGGCCAAACCACGCACAAGTTAGGGGCCAGACTATCCAGAGCCTGCACCATCAGGATGTGAAAGAGGAGTGAATGACAGTCAGAGTAAAAAGTTTTTTTTTTGTGCTTTTTATTGGTTCATAGAAGGACAGAGGAAGAAGTACATCCGTATAGCGGAGGGACCTACAGTTTTACGTGGGTTCTGAACCACGGATAGTAGTAGAGTGATTTCGTGATGGCCGGGATATTTATTGTGTGATGTAATGTGGTGGATGAAAAAGCAGTGTCGGTCCTTTCTTGTCGTGTCCTGTGTGCAAAAAGGCCAACCTGCTAAAAAAAAAAGCTAATATAAAAAATGTCGTGGTGTTATGTGCGTGGGGAGGGTGAGGATGGTTTGTGATAATGATTGACGTGATGGTAGGATGTGCAATGACAGAGGCTCGAAAAGGCTCCCTCACCGCAACGAGGGGTCAAATCTAATACCATCTGCTTGCACGCGGTAAGTCGCTGGTGGCGGGGGGTGAATGGGGATTCCTGCATGGATGCTTCCAGGGCCCCGCCCCACCATCTCTTGACTACCTTCCTGCCCAGCCCTTGCCGCACCCGACTACCTCTGTGTGGGGGGTGAAGTGGCTTCCACTGAATGGTGTGGTTACCGTCCCCATCATCAGTACTGGCCGCTCCTTAACTGCCTCGGGGGGTACCGCTACCGGAACGTCATACCGACGGCCGGAGGCCCCATTTCCGTGACGTCAGTGGGAGGAGTGCGGTTCGTGCTATCCCCGTCTCTCTGGAAGTGGTCCGGTGCCCTTTAAAACCTAGGCTGCGAGGCAAGAAAATAATGTATAAAAAACAAAAATATGAATACAAAGCCATAAGACAAAAAATATGAAAAAAACACTAGGTGTTGGCACACGACCCCACTCCTTCGGTCAGACGCATGGTATGTTAATGGCGGTGTTTTTTTGTCGCGTCCCTTTCCCAGGAGCGTTCCGGTGCCACCTTAAAACCTAGGCTGCGAGACAGAAAAATAAATGCATAAAAACAAAAATATGAATACAAAACCATAAGACAAAAAATATGAAAAAACCACTAGGTGTTGGCACGCGGGCCCGCCCACGTGAATGAGAGAACGACGATGATGCCACTCAGACACCATGAGTGGTACAGAGAAAGGAGATAGTGAAGGGAAGAAAGGAGGAGTCCATTATTAGAAGACAGGTTCAGGAGGCACAGTGGGAGGATCAAGGAGATTGCAGTGCGGCAGGTGACGGAAAGGTGGGGCGAGGTTGGTAATCAAATTGTATGTGATTGTGTGTCAAAATCCCTTTATATATGAATCGGGTGGGCCCGACGACTCCAACCCTGCCTTGTGATTGGTCAGAAACGTCCAGTGAGGCTCATCGCCCACGCAGTCACCGCATGAAAGATGTGATCATTATTGTTAGTCTAATTCATTTTGTTCTTATTCTTATTCTTATTCTTATTCTTTCTTCCCTCATTCATAACAAATCTTGGAAAATATACAGCAGAACAGACATGTCATTTAAAATTCTAAGACAATTAGCAAGAAAGTTGTGATATTCTTATTTTTTTCATTCTTTTTATTCTATTTTTTTCTTATTCTTGTCATAATTAATATTGTTATCTTTATTATTTTCATTTTTTTTATTATTCTTCCTATTCTTATTCTTATTTATCCTACTTTTAGAGAGATGAGGCTTGTGCGGTCACCCATCCAAGTTCTGCCCGGACCCCCTGCTTAACCTTGCTGATCCCGCCGTCAGCTGATTGGTCAAGAGCGGAGAACAAGGTGTTGGGAGGGCTTATTTCTCTTATTCTTATTCTTTCCTGTATTGTTGTTGTATTGTTGTGCTGAAAATGTTGGAAAATATGCACTAAAATAAACCCTTCATTCATAATTCTACGACAATTAGCAAGAGAGATATATTATTACTTTTTTCCCGTATTTTTGTTCTTTTTATTCTTAATCTTCTTATTTTTATCATAGTTGTTATTGTTATTTTATTATTTTCGTTTTTCGTTCATTCTCCTCATTCTTATTGCTATTTTTTTCTATTCTCAGAGAGATGAGGCTTTTGTGGTCACCCATCCAAGTTCTGCCCGGACCCCCTGCTTAACTGCGCTGATCCCGCCGTTAGCTAATTGGCCAAGACCAGAGAACTAGGTGTTAAGAGGCCTTCTTTCTATTATTCTTATTCTTTCTTCCCCCATTCATATCGTTGTATTGGAAATGTTGGAAAATATACAAAACAATTCACCCTTCTATGACAATTAGGAAGAAAGAAATGGGATGCTTTCTTTCTTTTTTTTTATATTCCTTTATTGTAATTTTTCTTATTCTTGTTATAATAATTCTTACTGTTATCTTTATTACTTAAAATTTTCGTTCATTCTCCCTATTCTTATTCTTATTTTTCATTTTTTTTTTTTTTCAGACAGATGAGGCTTGTGTAGTCACCCATCCAAGTATTGCCCGAAACCCCTGCGTAATCTCGACGATTTCATTTGACAATACCTATTTACTTATTTATTTATTATTATATTTACTAAAAAAAAAAGAAGAAAAGAAGATGAAGAATAAGGTATGTAATCGAAATACTCTCTCTATACTGTAGCAATAGTTTAGCTGGATGTGCTTGTATTGTGTCAAAAATACTTGCAATATCTGCAATTGTAAAATGCAGTGTCGGCATAATGCATAATTCAGCAATGAAAAGAAAAATTAATAAAAGAATAAATGAAAAAAAAAGAAAAAAAGATACAATTAACAACTAAATATATTAGCTACCCCTCTACGTTTCTTTATCACTGGAGAAAAATGGAAATATTTTAACGTAGACTTGTCAAAATTCAACTGAAATTAAGGGTTAAATAAGGATCGTCACCCCTTCCCCAGAGGATATTCATTGTCTTTGAATATATATATATATATATATATATATATATATATATATATATATATATATATATATATATATATATATATATATATATATATATATATATATATATATATATATATATTCTTTTTATTTAAAGTCTTATTTACTTATGTTAATTCTTCTTCACTAAAAGACAGAGAGAGAGAGAGAGAGAGAGAGAGAGAGAGAGAGAGAGAGAGAGATAGAGAAAGGTAACGTCCTTGAGGATAGCAGCTCGTCTACGCTACGCTCAGTGATCAGCGTTAGAATGTAATTCCTCATTTCTTAAAAAAAAAAAAAAAAACAGAAACTTTATTTAGGGGGCTTGCTGGAAACAAACTACAATGGAGGAAAGAACAATATGTCTGCTATATGACCCACCCAGTTAAATTTTCAAGAAGCAAACGCAAGTGGGAAAATACGAGGAAGATAAATTTTCATTTATATACGTTTTATGGTAATTTCTGCCACGCCTTCCTCTATTCATCAAACGTCACTGACACTTATTCCCTTTATTTTTTACTTTACAGAATCTTTTGTAGGGCAAGACTCTAGAGGATATGTGCTTTCATAAGGTCTATAATGCTTTGCTTATCATAGAGACATAAAAAAAAAATAATAATAATAAAAATAAATTAATTAATTAATTTAAAAAATCAAAATAAATAGATATATAAATTAATTAATTAATCAAATAAATGTCTATGCTTCACCTTTATAGCATTCGTATGAATGTCAAAACAAAACAAAAAAATATAAATATAAATATTAATATGAAAAAAAAAAAAAATACTAAATATATGAAAAATAGCATTACTACTACTACTACTACTACTACTACTACTGCTACTACTACTACTATTTTTTTTTTTTTATGTAGGAAGGACACTGGCCAAGGGCAACAAAAATGTAATAAAAAAAAATGCCCACTGAAATGCCAGTCCCATACAAGGGTCAAAGCAATGGTCAAAAAATGATGAATAAGTGTCTTGAAACCTCCCTCTTGAAGGAATTCAAGTCATTGGAAGGTGGAAATACGGAAGCAGGCAGGGAGTTCCAGAGTTTACCAGAGAAAGGGATGAATGATTGAGAATACTAGTTAACTCTTGCGTTAGAGAAGTGGACAGAATAGGGGTGAGAGAAAGAAGAAAGTCTTGTTCAGCGAGGCCGCGGAAGGAGGGGAGGCATGCAGTTAGCAAGATCAGAAAAGCAGTTAGCATGAAAATAGCGGTACTCGTAGAAGACAGCTAGATATGCAACATTGCGGCGGTGAGAGAGAAGCTAAAGACAGTCAGTTAGAGGAGAGGAGTTGATGAGACGAAAAGCTTTTGATTCCACCCTGTCTAGAAAAGCAGTATGAGTGGAACCCCCCTCAGACATGTGAAGCATACTCCATACATGGACGGATAAGGCCCTTGTACAGAGTTAGCAGCTGGGGGGGTGAGAAAAACTGGCGGAGACGTCTCAGAACACCTAACTTCATAAAAGCTGTTTTAGCTAGAGATGAGATGTGAAGTTTCCAGTTCAGATTATAAGTAAAGGACAGACCGAGGATGTTCAATGTAGAAGAGGGTGACAGTTGAGTGTCATTGAAGAAGAGGGGATAGTTGTCTGGAAGGTTGTGTCGAGTTGATAGATGGAGGAATTGAGTTTTTGAGGCATTGAACAATATCAAGATTGTTCTGCCCCAATGAGAAATTTTAGAAAGATCAGAAATCAGGCGTTCTGTGGCTTCCCTGCGTGATATGTTTACCTCCTGAAGGGTTGGACGTCTATGAAAAGACGTGGAAAAGTGCAGGGTGGTATCTTCAGCGTAGGAGTGGATAGGACAAGAAGTTTGGTTTAGAAGATCATTAATGAATAATAAGAAGAGAGTGGGTGACAGGACAGAACCCTGAGGAACACCACTGTTAATTGATTTAGGAGAAGAACAGTGACCGTCTACCACAGCAGCAATAGAACGGTCAAAAAGGAAACTTGAGATGAAGTAAACAGAGAGAAGGATAGAAACCGTAGGAGGGTAGTTTGGAAATCAAAGCTTTGTGCCAGACTCTATCAAAAGCTTTTGATAATTATGTCCAAGGCAACAGCAAAAGTTTCACCAAAATCTCTAAAAGAGGATGACCAAGACTCAGTAAGGAAAGCCAGAAGATCACCAGTAGAGCGGCCTTGACGGAACCCATACTGGCGATCAGATAGAAGGTTGTGGAGTGATAGATGTTTAAGAATATTCCTGTTGAAGATAGATTCAAAAACTTTAGATAGGCAGGAAGTTAAAGCAATAGGATAATAGTTTGAGGGATTAGAACGGTCACCCTTTTTAGGAACAGGTTGAATGTAGGTAAACTTCCAGCAAGAAGGAAAGGTAGTGTTGACAGACAGAGCTTAAAGAATTTGAATAGGCAAGGTGCAAGCATGGAGGCATTGTTTCGGAGAACAATAGGAAGGACCCCATCCGGTCCATAAGCCTTCCGAGGGTTTAGGCCAGCGAGGGCATGGAAAACATCATTGCGAAGAATTTCAATAGGTGGCATGAAGTAGTCAGAGGGTGGAGGAGAGGGAGGAACAAGCCCAGAATCGTCCAATGTAGAATTTTTAGCAAAGGTTTGAGCAAAGATTTCAGCTTTAGAAATAGATGCGATAGCAGTGGTGCCATCTGGTTGAAATAGAGTAGGGAAAGAAGAAGCAGCAAAGTTATTGGAGATACTTTTTGGCTAGATGCCAGAAATCACGAAGGGAGTTAGAGAGAGAGAGAGAGAGAGAGAGAGAGAGAGAGAGAGAGAGAGAGAGAGAGAGAGAGAGAGAGAGAATGTGTGTCTGTGTATATGTGTCGGTTGGGTTGTGAAGGATGGGAAAAACCAGCAAGCCTCGGCTCCACTGACTGATCGATACTTGAATGTAATTCAAGTAAGGCGAAGTTAGGTTAGATTAGGTCAGGTCAGGTTAAGTTAGGTTAGGTTAGGTTAATTTAGGTTAGGTTGTTAGTGTTAGTTTAGGGTAGTTTAGGTGATGT
>NC_087177.1:20500259-20552759 GCF_035594125.1 Scylla paramamosain
TGAGCTTGACTTATCGACTATTTGAAGATGATGTTCTCCTGCTTAGTTATGAAAGCAACGCTTTTCATAGTATAGTTATAATTTTATATATATATATATATATATATATATATATATATATATATATATATATATATATATATATATATATATATATATATATATATATATATATATATATATATATATATATATATATACATAAACCATACTGGAAGAGCAAGGAGTTAGTGTTAATAAATATATTTGTTTTTTCTTCCAACTAGAAGAGGGGAAACTGGTTATGCTACCAAATGGAAGATAGTTTCTGAAAATTAGGAATATGAATTCAGTTGAAACATTACTTGATACTGAATGAATCTTGCGCATGCCTACAAGAAAAGAGTCAGGGTAGAAGGTAAATTATCTCGGCATGCCTTAGCGCGCCGGAAAATCTTGCAACCCCTCCACATTTATATTGAGTTTTATTCACATTTGTGCTTGTGTATGTGAATTTAGTCATAAGTGTGCAGTTGCAGGGTCAACACTGAAACAGAAAAATATGCATATGACCCGATAATGTTAAATTAAGTGAGAAAAACAGGGAAAATAGTAATTTACTACACGCACGACCGCTCTGGCTCAATATATAGCGCGCGACAAAAATTTTGAGGCACATTCGTGAGCTTCCTGTTAGACCGTTCGGACGTCGTACTAGCAGCTCTCATCACCATGACTGGCCGCGGCAAGGGAGGCAAGGGTCTTGGAAAGGGAGCCGCCAAGCGTCACCGTAAGGTTCTGCGTGATAACATCCAGGGAATCACCAAGCCTGCTATCCGTCGTCTAGCTCGCCGAGGTGGCGTCAAGCGCATCTCTGGTCTCATCTACGAGGAGACTCGTGGGGTGCTCAAGGTGTTCCTTGAGAACGTTATCAGGGATGCTGTCACCTATACCGAGCACGCCAAGTGTAAGACCGTTACTGCCATGGACGTTGTCTACGCCCTCAAGCGTCAGGGCCGTACCCTGTACGGATTTGGTGGTTAAATCGCTCCATTATTGAGATGGTGCCAGCTATTCAGCTTGCATTATCATCATTGAATAACATCATCTCCCGGACCTTTTTAAGGTCCACAAACATGAAAAGAAAGAAGGACCATAGACTACTATTATTACTACTACTTTCTCATAACCATGTTCACTATCGCTATCTGAGGTAAGAAAAGAAACCATTATTAATTATAACCATCTTTCTTACTTCATCAGGTCTTCTCCAAGTATCATTATTATTATTATTATTATCATTATTATTATTATTATTATTATTATTATTATTATTATTATTATTATTATTATTATTATTATCATTGACTTATTTCAATGATCACGCCCCTCATCGTTCTCAGTTTCTCATAAAACAAAATATACATTGAGATGAAAAAGACGCTCAACATATCACAATAGGCAACACATCTAATCAACTCTCCACTGTGACACACAGCAGGTACATTAGTAGAAATATAGTATACATATTTATTCTCGGTCACTTGCGTGCCTGACTAAATTATAATAATAATAATAACAAATAACTAACTCGAAAATAAATACACTACTTGCTTATTATTGATATACCAGTATAGTCTACACAACTCTCTAGATGTTTGAACGTGTGGCTCCGAAGAGGAGCCGGATTGATGGTGATATTGGCTGAAGGGGAGGGAGGCCCTTTATTTACTTCTTCTCAGTCTTCTTGGGAAGGAGCACGGCCTGAATGTTGGGCGCGAGTACTCTAACCTCGTCGGTAGCTCTGCGAGCAAGTAGTGAATTTCAAGTTTCAAGTTTCAAAGTTTATTGAGTAAAGTTGGGGGAGATACAAAATAGGGGGGGGGGGGAAGTACAGAGTAAGAGATACAGAAATAAGTCAAAGTACAAAAGTTGCCGGGCGATCCGACCTGCTATTATTATACATATGAGAAACTATATTTAATATGAAAGTTTACATGTTGTTTGAAGCTTATATGGGGGTATTTATTTCTTTACATATTGTATATATCCTTAAAGTAACATATTTATATTGTGAGATGATGTAGGATGTTTATTTACAATGGGAAATAAATTACTTAATTTTTACATAATGCATTTTTACATTAATACATAATAGACTTATTTGTAAAGTGGTTCCGGGTTAGGGGTCCGTTCCAGCGCCCACAAGCTTCTGGGAAACCATGAGTGCTGCGACTGTGGCGCTGCTTCATGGAGCTGTCTCAGGGTCCGGTACTGCTCCCAGTCCTCCTCGGCCATGCGCTACCACATCTGTGCCGCTTGTTGGTGTAGACGTATGTTGACCGGGGGGGTGTCTGAGTCCATATGAAGGGATTCAGAGCTCTTGAAATCATCCCACCGGACGCCAGCCGCAAACCGAAGTGCAGCATTTTGTACTCTCTGGAGGCGGCGGTGGGCAGTCTGGGTGAGGGCATGTAGAGGGACAGGTGGGTACGTTAGGACAGGCAGCACCATGGTCTTGACCAGGTGGAGCTTGACCTTGCTGTCCAGCTCTCGAAAACGTCGGAGGAGGGCCAAGGCAGCCTTGCCCCTCGCCACCCTCTGGGAGATGTGGGCCGAGTACCCTCGCCCTGAGACGTGAAGGCCCAGTAGTTTCCCGCTGGGGCTGAACTCGACGGCTTCCTCATCGACCAGCAGAAGTTCAGGGTTCTGCGTGGCTGGTGCTATGACTGAGAATTTAGCCATGTTTGTTCTTATTCTCCATTCTTCCTCGAACGTGCTGACTCGCGTAATTTCCCGCCCGGTCCTCGCATTTAGCATCAGGCGCGACCTTCCTGGATGGAAGACTACCTGGGAGACGTCGTCCGCATACTGGACGTTTATTCCTGCCTGGGAGGCAGGACAGTCTCCTGTGAATATGGTATATAGCGTCGGGGAGAGGACACTTCCCTGTGGCACCCCTGTCTGCAGCGGGAAGGGCGGTCCGCTGTAGGTGCCGACACGCACTCTGGCACTCCTATCGTCCAAAAAGTCGCAGAGAAGGCGCTCGACAGGGCCCGGGAGCCCCAAGTGCAGCACCTTGAACTTAAGCCCCAAGTGCCACACTTTGTCGAACGCCTTGCTTACATCTCTGAGTACTAGGTTGCACCGATGTCCCAGTGCCTGGTGGAGTGCCAGAGTCTCTGTTGCCACAGCTATGGCGTGCGTCGTGCCTCTTCCCCGACGGAAACCATATTGTGCCGTGTTGTACAGGTGTCCTTCATCCAGGTGGTCACGCAGCCTCCTGCCGATGACCCTCTCGAACATTTTTCCTGGCACCTCCAGGAGGGAGATGGGCCGATAGCTGTCCGGTTGTGTTAGAGCCTTGCCAGGCTTGGCTATCATCTTCATCTCCGCTTCTTTAAGCCCGTCTGGAAAATAACCTGCCGACAGGGCAGAGTTGAAGATGTCCCGGAGTCGAGCAAGAGCAGGAGGCGGGAGGTGGGCGAGAATTGTCCTGTTGATCCCACTGCTGCCAGGGCAGGTGGGCTTGCTTGACCTAATGGCTGCTTTTAGCTCTTCTAGGGAGATGAAGCAGGTGAGTGGGGAGTCACCCGCCAGCCTCGTGGGGTCCGCTTCCTGGTGCGGAGTGGTGCGATGTCTGTGGACTGCAAGGTAATCCAGCACCATGTCATTGTCCTCATAGTCCTCGTCGTCGTCTTGGAAAACTGTTTCCCATTTCCTAGTAAATAGTCTGGCTTTGTCAACATTACTATAGTGTCTTTGTCCGTTCCTGTCAAGTAGGTATGAGTCTTGTCCTTTTGTTCGTCCAGATAGGCGTTTTACCTGGGCCCAGAACCTCCAGGGCTCCATGCACCTTGAAGCCAGACCCTCCAGAGTCCGTCCCCAGTGTCGCCTGGCTTCGTCTCTCCTTAATTCATGGAGCGTAAGTCTAAGTCTAACGTATCTTCTATAGTCGTCGTTCGTCCAGCCATGAAGTTGTGCTCTTTGTCGTAGTGCATTGAATTGTATCCTTGTCATCTGTGTTTGTCTAGTCGGTCTTGGGGCAGGTTCTAGTCTGTACTGTGTTTTTGGTATGTGTCGGTCCGCAGTGTCTTTTACCTTTGTCATCCAGTCCGCTAGTGCTGTGTCTTTCTCCTCGAGACTCGCTCGGGAGATGTCAATTGCGTCTGTCATGTCTAAGCTTTCGTCCTCCTGAAAGGAGTCCCAGTCAACCCTATGAAAGGAGTAAGAAAGGGGGGTCGGAGTGAGAATAGGAGAAGTTGAAATGTCAATAATGATTGGTATGTGATCAATACTAGTTAGCGGGCCAGGGGAGAGAGTATGAGCATAGTGGAAGGTTTGATTGGAGAAGACAATGTCAGGTGAAGTGGAGGAGAGAGGTCCATAGTAGGTCGGAAAATTAGGGCCAATGTGTCTCGCGGTTTGTCGTCTAAAATAGTCCGTGAGATCACGGCCTACCTGATTCGTAGTACCATACCCTAGTGTCTGGTGTCGGGCGTTCAAGTCTCCTGCGAAAAGCATCGGTGTCTGCCTACGTATGAGTCTCATGAAATCGGGGTGGGGGATGTACTGTCGTCTAGGAGGTAAATATGTAGTTGCAATTGTCAAGGTCCCATCGAATGTCTCTATGTCAACAGCTAAGGTGTCAGAAAGAAAGTCATCCTGAATTCTGTGAGTGAGCGAGCATCTGACTGCTATCGCCACTCCATCATTTTGCTCACCACAAGAGTTCATCTGGTGAACTCGAAATCCAGGAATCCTAAGTCTGTTTTCGTCTGGTAGTCCGTGTCCGTTAATTAGTATGACGTCCGGGTCAAACTGTCGGTAAGTGTTACATAAGTCGTACTTACGAGTCGTCCAGTGTAATACATTGTGCTGGATTACCTTGAGTCGCTGCATTATTCTGTCTGGGTCTTCTTCTTCCTTCCTCTCCTCTTGAGTGATGGCTCTGAAGAGGTGAAGGGTCCAGATGGCATGGTATCGAAGACTGCGTCCCGTACTGAAGTGAGGAGGTGATCCACAGGGCGGTCCATTTTCCTGAGGCGATCTATAACAAGGTCGTAGTCACTGGCACTGAGGTTATGACGGATCTTGTAGCGTCCTTCCCTTACCCCTCTTTCCATATGGGGGAAGGTGCGAGTTCGGGGCCACATGTCGGTGTTTTTCTTTACGATGACAACCTCCAGTCCATTAACTTCCTCATCCGAGTGGTCGTCCTCGCTGTCACTTCCTGCTGGAGATGTGGAGTCCCCGTCTGAGTCTTCCTGTACCTGGAGTGTGTTTTCCGCGCTAATTCTTTCGGCTGTGACTGCCTGTTCTTGTTCGACGACACTTCTCTGGGGAGGGACGGGGGGCACTTTTTCCTGCAGTCAGGGCTGTGATAAGGGCTGCCGTGTTCTTGATAGGCGCAAGTTTAACCTCAGGGATCCCATTTTTTGCCAAGCTCTCGGAAAGAGTTTTTTGGAAGGATCCTGGCTCTGCTACATTGGCCAGATGTGCATGTAGGAGGCACATTAAGCCGGACATGTGTTGGCCAGTTGAGTCAGGGATACCATTAGTGGTTGTAGCCTGTGCATAGGTTGTAGTTGCTCCTTGTATCCTCTTCTGTCTCAGGCTATTTTGTTTTTCCCTGAGGGCTTGCTTCCTCACCATGCATTTCATTGCCGTCGCATGGTGTGCTTCGTTACAGTTGATGCATCTTCGTTCCTGGGTTCTGCATTCCCAGTGCTGATGCCCCTCCTTGGCACAATTGGAGCACATTGAGTACCCCTGGGGTTTGTTACAGAGCCTTGTAACATGATCCTCCACTGCATAACAACGGTTACACGTTATGAGCTCTATGTACTCTTCTTGGTGCACTTGGGATGGGGGGATAGACATGCAGAACATCAACAGTCCCGTTTCAGTAGCTTTCTTGGCCATGTCACTCGTCTCGAAGGTGATCTTCACATTCTTGGTGCGTGGGAACTTGTAAACTTCTTGGACTTTTGCCCAACTCTGTTCCTTTTCGACTTCGTCCAGGATTTCGTTTGCATCATGCTCGTACACAAGATCGTCCAGTTTAGTGCAGACCACCGATCGTTGAGCCCGAAGGGTAAGGGGCATGAGTGCGCTGAAGCCATCCTCGGTGAGTTTCTCATGTTTCCCAGAGCTGAAGATTAAGTCAGCATCTTGCATTGATCCTGTGATCACAATTATGGCATCACGTGCTGGGATCAGACGGGTAATCTTCACCTCTGGGGTCAGAATATGCAGGAGCCTTCGCCGAGTGGCGAGGTCATTGACCCGGGCATGCTTTATTCGCACCCGAGTCATTGCTGCTAAGTAGTGCCTTATCCAGGGCCAAGCATTTCTCCGCGCGGTGAAGGGGGTGGCACTGAGGGTCACTGAGGGTCACAGGACAGGGAACACTAGGGCGGAAACACTGGGACGAGGGGGGGTGGGGGGTGGGGGGGGTTGGGGTGGGGGTGGGGGTGGGAGGGTAGGGGGGGTGGGGTTGGGAGGGTGGGGGGTTGGGGGTGGGGAAGGGGAGGGTAAGAGGGCACACTGGGACAGGGAGTTCAATCCTGGTCACTGTGGAGGGGCGGGAAGGACATCGCGGCACTATGGAACACGTCACTGAGACACTGTGGGGTTGTGGGGGGTAGGGGTAGTATTCCTGGGCACTGGGGGATTAATCCTGGGCACTGTAGAAGGGTGGGTAGCACATCACGGCACTCGGGAGAACGTCACTGTGGGGTGAAGGGGATTATTCCTGGGCACTGGGAAGGGGGGGGGGGGAGAGGGGAGTACATCCTGGGCACTGTGGTGGGAAGGGGGGGAAGGGGTTATCGCCTGGCACTGTAGTGGTTGAGAACACTTCTGGAGACTTCTCACTGCTGCGTTGAGTTGTTTGTGGAGGCCTGGTCTTCGCTTGGTGAGTGTGTAGACTGTTGCTGGCACTGGCACTTGTAGCTCATCCTTGTGGCACGCTGGCACTGGAGTGGCACTGGAGTGGAGAGGGCAATTGCCTGGCACTGTTTGGTGGCAGAAGTGGATGATGGGGGCCTGGGTGCCGAGGGAGCACCGGTGGAAGCGATGCGATAAAGGCCAAGGAAGTTTCCTTCTTTTTCGAGTGTCTCCTGTGCCAGGTAAGTATGATTTTGGCCAGTGCAGGGTAGCGGCGCGGTGCGCGCAGCAACCCCTGCTGATGATTCCCTATTGGAGCTGCCCTGTTTTCTCCTGTCGTAGACGCCCTTGGAGGGGCCAGAGTCGCCCGGAGACGATTCGTCTTGCCCTTAGATGTCCTGCTGGAGAAGGCGGAGCTCTTGGCGACCTATTTAGACTCTTCAGGGCTTCTTCTAGGGTTTCTTCGGTGTCTTCTGCCTCTTCAGCGGCGTCTTCTTGGAGATGGGAAGGAGCACGTCCTTACTGCTCAGTCTGAAGTCAAATGTCCAGTAGTGAATTTTGGGAAAAACGGCTATATATACGCGAGATCAGATCGGCCCAGAGCGCGTCTGGACCAATCAGGACGCTCGCTGAGGTGGCGACTCCTGATCCTGAGTAGGCACGCCTCTTATGTGACTTTCTCGCTGACAGGTCTGCAAGAATTAGGGTCAAGAGCCACCTCGGCCCTGAGTTCCCCCTTGACGCCGGAGTCCCGCAGGGCAGTGTGCTCTCGCCGTTGCTTTACAACATCTACACGAGCGACTGCCCTGCTTCTGGCGCCGGGGTTAATGTACTTTATGCTGATGATGTTTCTCAGGTTGTGTTCCATCCAGGCCGCTCCAGTATGATGCTGAACGCCCGTACTAGCAGAGAGATCGCCCGCATCAACTCCTTTGAGGAGGAGTGGAGGATCAAGACCAACATGGCCAAGTTCACCGTTGTAACCATTGCCACCAAAACCCCCGCCCCACTGCTGGTGGACGGGGATGAGGTCGGCTTCAGGCCCAGGGGCTCTCTCTTGGGCCTGGCCGTCAGCTCAAAGGGGTACACCGCGCACGTGTCCCAGCGCGTGACGCGAGCTAAGGAAGCCCTCGCAAGGCTGTACCGGTTCCGGGACTTGGCCACTGGTCTGAAGCTCCACCTTATCAAAGCCTTAATCTTACCTATCCTTACATATCCCCCTGTTCCCTTGCACGCTCTCTCCACAACAACCATTAGCAGATTGCAGAGGGTCCAGAACAGTGCTCTACGGTTCGCTCTCGGCATCAGATGGGATGATTTCACCAGCTCGGCCGAGCTTCACGAGGCCGCGTCCCTCCCAGCCCTCAACGTCCGCCTCCACGAGATGGCAGCCAAGGTGTGGCAGCGGATGGACGACGAGGGGTGGGACCAGTACCGGGTGCTACAACTTCTGCACGAGGAAGCCCCTCGCCGTCAGCACGCCTGGTTTCCCAGGAGCCTCCTCAGGCTCGAAAACCCGCCACCAGAGCCTCGATACAGGTGAATGTGTGCTCTCCTTTCCGTTTTGTGAATCTCCTTATGCACTATTGATTATTGCCTTCATTCCCTATCTCTATCTCCTCCCAACCTTCAGCTCCTCTGTTCCTTTCCTGTGTCCCTTCCCCTACCATCGTCCCTGCTTTCCTGTACACCCGCCTCCTACCCCCCTCCCATATTCCCATCTGCCCTGATCCTTCTGAACTCCCTTTCTCTATCCGTACCATTGATACTCTCAGTGTCCCTTCCCCACAGCACGTTCATCTGCCGCCGCTATGTCTACCCCTCTCCTCCTGCTGCTGCCGATGACTGATGAGAGAGCGAGCGCCTCTCCCTTCCACTGCTGATAGTAGTTCCCACCGAGTGACGAAGCAGCGACTCAACCGAGCCAAGCCACTTCCGGGATCTGCCAGGCCTGATGTCACCCCACCGGGTGACACCGACGGCAGACCAGTGGCGGTTCCTTCTGAGTGCTCTCCCCCCTCCCCACTGCGCCCTGAGTTGTTGGGATAACGGCCTTCATCCCAGCAAGGGGTACTCGTCCTCCGGGGTAAGCGTGCGAAGCTCCCGGCAGCGGGGCTGAGCCAGGGCCCACACACTTGAGGGGACGACGGGGACACCATCTATCAAGACGAGACTCGCCGCAAGATCTTCTAGACTTCGTGCGATATGTCACTCTCCACCATATGTGACAACATAAATACTACGGTTTCCACCCTAAACTAATTGTACTGCCTATGGATAACCTTTCTTATGTATATATGTATGTGTGTGTTTGTGTATATGTATATATGTATATATGTATGTATATGTATATATATGCATATGTGTATATGTATATATGTATATATTTGTACCTATATTGTAACCCTCCCCACTCTCCTCTATTTCACAGCAGTATGGGTGGTTTTCCTCCGGGAACTCCGGTTTCCACCCGTTCACCTCTCATGTACTGCCCTGTGACAATCACCATCTTAACAGCTGCAGGCCGGTCCGCCCGGCAACTTTTAATCTTCTACTGTATTTCTATTTTTCCTCTCTTTCTCTTACCGTGTGCCAGGCAGGCGAACCTCCCCTTACTCTTTTTGTAACCCATCTTTTCTAAATAAATCTTTGAAATCTTTGAAATCTTTGAAAACGCACACTCGTTCTCACAGCAGTACGGCGACACTATGCCTCCCAAAGCATCAGGAAAGGCTGCCAAGAAAGCTGGCAAGGCACAGAAGGCCATTGCCAAGGGCGACAAGAAGAAGAAGCGCAGGAGGAAGGAGAGCTACTCCATCTACATCTACAAGGTGCTCAAGCAAGTCCACCCAGACACTGGCGTGTCCTCCAAGGCCATGTCAATCATGAACTCGTTCGTGAATGACATTTTCGAGCGCATCGCTGCCGAGGCATCCCGCCTGGCACACTATAACAAGCGCTCCACCATCACCAGCCGGGAAATCCAGACTGCTGTCCGTCTTCTTCTGCCTGGTGAACTGGCAAAACACGCTGTTTCTGAAGGCACCAAGGCTGTTACCAAGTATACCTCCTCCAAGTAAACAGGCGGCCAGTATACTGCTGCCAGTATAAAATAATACCCTTCTCCATTGGAGCCACACTTGAAAAGGAAAAAAAATACGATATAGACAAATGCATTATTATTATAATTATTGTTATTATTATTAATATTATTATTATTATTATTATTATTATTATTATTATTATTATTATTATTATCATTATTAATATTATTAATATTGTTGTTTTTATTATGATTATTATTATAATAATTATTGTATAATTATTATTATTATTATTATTATTATTATTATTATTATTATGCTTATTATTATCGTGATTATTATTCAGTGGAGATAAAGAAAAGATAAAAAAAAATAGAGATAAAGAAAGATAAAAATTCTCCCAAGTGAAAGAGATATGGCCATGGAAGAGGGAATAATAATAATAATAAAAAAAAAAAGAAGGAAGGATATTGAGTTGAAAGTCGAAAGTTAATTATTAACCTGATACTGAAAGATGGAAAATAAATATTTTCTTCCACAAAACCAAACAGATTGTCTATGAAAATTCTTTAATGAAAGAGATGTTTGGCCCTAAAAAGGGCCTAGATATTGCTGTTATGAAGATCATTCGTGGATGACTTCTTAGGCACGCTCGCCACGGATGCGACGAGCCAGTTGGATGTCCTTTGGCATGATAGTCACGCGCTTGGCATGGATGGCGCACAGGTTGGTATCCTCAAACAGACCCACGAGGTAAGCCTCGGAAGCTTCCTGGAGAGCCATGACAGCAGAGGACTGGAAGCGGAGGTCAGTCTTGAAATCCTGAGCAATTTCACGCACCAGGCGCTGGAAAGGCAGTTTCCTGATAAGCAGCTCAGTGCTCTTCTGATAACGGCGGATCTCACGGAGAGCAACGGTTCCAGGCCTGTAACGGTGGGGTTTCTTGACACCTCCAGTGGCTGGAGCAGACTTGCGAGCTGCCTTTGTAGCAAGCTGCTTGCGGGGCGCCTTGCCACCAGTGGACTTGCGAGCCGTTTGCTTGGTACGTGCCATAGTTGTGGTAACAACAACTCACAACGAACACTCAGCTGAGTCTGCCCGCGCGATTTGCGATTTGGGGGGGATAGAAAAGCTGGGTGAAAATAAAGAGGTAGAGTGGGTGGGAAGGGAAGATTGGAGGTTTATAGTGAGAAAGGAAATATAGTAGTAGACATGAAGTTGACGGGCAAACCGTCTTGCTTTATTGATAGTGTGTTATTTTGGGTAGTGTGTTAGTTATTCAACTAGGGGCAGGTGCTCAACCGACTGTTTGCTGTTAGCATGATATGCAGTTTTGTATTGTTTATTTATTTAGTTTATTTAATTTTCCCCCTCGTTCCCTCTCTGCATCCGGGTGTCAGCTGACAGAGCCGGTGTCCTCCACCCCTTGCCGGGGGAAAGTGGTAAACGGTGAGCCACCTTGCTCTACACAGCCGTTACTGTACCACATCTCACTCCTGGCAACTCGGGGCGCAGAGCAGAGACGAGAGGAAACTGTCAGCGTACTTTGGATTGTTGTGTTATGATGATGTAGTTATTTGACTATTGTATTCTTCCTTTTCAGAAGCTGTTTACTTTGGTTTCTGTGGCAGGTGGTGTCATCAGGTAGGTATTAAATTTAAGTGTGTGTTATGGTAAGTATTCATGTTGTTGTTAATATAGTGATGTTCGATTGTAAATAGGAGCTGGTGTGTCTTTATTTATGTAGGATATTGGTCTCTTAAACCATCCGTGTTCTTTAGATATTTCCTCTGATATGATATTTTGATATTCGTGTATCTTTAGTTCATTAATAATTTTGTTTTTGATAGTGTTACCTCGTTCATGGTATATTATGTTTAATGGTTTTATGTGTGCATTATGATGTAGTTGTTCTGTTGTTTTTGTGTAAGGGTATTTTGCTTCTAAAGCAAATTTTAATGCCTTGTTCTGAATAATTTGTAGTTTAAGAGTAGCTGTTTTTGTGAGTGTATTGAGTGGATAAGCAGGAAAAGTGAGCACTGGTATTACACATGCTTTTACTAAGTGTAGCTTGATTTTGGTTGTGAGGCCGTGAAATCTTCTTATGTTTTTTAGGGCAATGTTTGCTTTATTCTGCATGTTTGCTACTTGGTTTTGTAGACCTCTTTGGTTGAATTTTATGCCCAGTATTTTTCCTTCTTTAGAGAAGGGAATCAAGGAGTTTTCTATGTATATTGGTTCTGTGTATTGTACTGCTAGGGGGATTACTTGAAATTTAGTTGTGTTTGTTTTTATCTTCCATTTTTTCTCATAGTTATTAATTTTAATTATTTCTTTCTCTGTTTTCCTTGCCATGAATTGTCTTGATTTACCAGGGTAACTGATTATTTGTGTTATATCGTCTGCATATATTATGTAACTGCAGCCTGGGGAGGGTTGAGGTATGTCTGAGGTGAATAGTGTGTATAAGGTTGGGGAGAGTGAGCTTCCTTGTGGGACTCCGCTCCTTAATGAAATAGGTTCACCTGTGTGATTGTTGATTTTAATATGAGCGTGTCGGTTTTCTATGAATGAGCATATTAGTTTTGTGAAAATGTCTGGCATATTTGTGTTGATTAGCTTATATATTAGGCCTCCATGCTATACTTTATCAAATGTTTTTGATACGTCTCTTAAAACTATAGAGCACTGGTGTTTCTTCCCTAATGCGTTTGCTATTGTTTCTGTTGTTATTGCTATGGCTGTTTCCGTGCCTCTTGCCCGTCTGAATCCATGTTGTGCTTGAGGGAGTATGTTATTTGATTCTATGTAGTGTCTTAGTCTTTTGTTTATTATTTTTTCCAGTCTGCCCGCGCTTCCCACAAAATCCCTTTATATATGAATCGGGTGGGCCCGACGACTCCAACCCTGCCTTGTGATTGGTCAGAAACGTCCAGTGAGGCTCATCGCCCACGCAGTCACCGCATGAAAGATGTGATCATTATTGTTAGTCTAATTAATTTTGTTCTTATTCTTATTCTTATTCTTATTCTTTCTTCCCTCATTCATAACAAATCTTGGAAAATATACAGCAGAACTGACATGTCATTTAAAATTCTAAGACAATTTGCAAGAAAGTTGTGATATTCTTATTTTTTCATTCTTTTTATTCTATTTTTTTCTTATTCTTGTCATAATTAATATTGTTATCTTTATTATTTTTAATTTTTTTTATTATTCTTCCTATTCTTATTCTTATTTATCCTACTTTTAGAGAGATGAGGCTTGTGCGGTCACCCATCCAAGTTCTGCCCGGACCCCCTGCTTAACCTTGCTGATCCCGCCGTCAGCTGATTAGTCAAGAACGGAGAACAAGGTGTTGGGAGGGCTTAATTCTCTTATTCTTATTCTTTCCTGTATTGTTGTTGCATTGTTGTGCTGAAAATGTTGGAAAATATGCACTAAAATTAACCCTTCATTCATAATTCTACGACAATTAGCAAGAGAGATATATTATTACTTTTTTCCCGTATTTTTGTTCTTTTTATTCTTAATCTTCTTATTTTTATCATAGTTGTTATTGTTATTTTATTATTTTCGTTTTTCGTTCATTCTCCTCATTCTTATTGCTATTTTTTTCTATTCTCAGAGAGATGAGGCTTTTGTGGTCACCCATCCAAGTTCTGCCCGGACCCCCTGCTTAACTGCGCTGATCCCGCCGTTAGCTAATTGGCCAAGACCGGAGAACTAGGTGTTGGGAGGCCTTCTTTCTATTATTCTTATTCTTTCTTTCCCCATTCATATCGTTGTATTGGAAATGTTGGAAAATATACAAAAGAATTCACCCTTCTATGACAATTAGGAAGAAAGACATGGGATGCTTTCTTTCTTTTTTTTTATATTCCTTTATTGTAATTTTTCTTATTCTTGTTATAATAATTCTTACTGTTATCTTTATTACTTAAAATTTTCGTTCATTCTCCCTATTCTTATTCTTATTTTTCATTTTTTTTTTTTTCAGACAGATGAGGCTTGTGTAGTCACCCATCCAAGTATTGCCCGAAACCCCTGCGTAATCTCGACGATTTCATTTGACAATACCTATTTACTTATTTATTTATTATTATATTTATTAAAAAAAAAAGAAGAAGAAAAGAAGATGAAGAATAAGGTATGTAATCGAAATACTCTCTCTATACTGTAGCAATAGTTTAGCTGGATGTGCTTGTATTGTGTCAAAAATACTTGCAATATCTGCAATTGTAACCTGCAGTGTCGGCATAATGCATAATTAAGCAATGAAAAGAAAAATTAATAAAAGAATAAATGAAAAAAAGAAAGAAAAAAGATACAATTAACAACTAAATATATTAGCTACCCCTCTACGTTTCTTTATCACTGCAGAAAAATGGAAACATTTTAACGTAGACTTGTCAAAATTTATCTGAAATTAATGGTTAAATAAGGATTGTCACCCCTTCCCCAGAGGATATTCATTGTCTTTGAATATATATATATATATATATATATATATATATATATATATATATATATATATATATATATATATATATATATATATATATATATATATATATATATATATATATATATATATATATATATATATATATATATATATATATATATATATATATATATATATATTCTTTTTATTTAAAGTCTTATTTACTTATGTTAATTCTTCTTCACTAAGAAACAGAGAGAGAGAGAGAGAGAGAGAGAGAGAGAGAGAGAGAGAGAGAGAGAGAGAGAGAGAGAGATGTAACGTCCTTGAGGATAGCAGCTCGTCTACGCTCCGCTCAGTGATCAGCGTTAGAATGTAATTCCTCATTTCTTAAAAAAAAAAAAAAACAAAAAAAAAACAAACTTTATTTAGGGGGCTTGCTGGAAACAAACTACAATGGAGGAAAGAACAATATGTCTGCTATATGACCCACCCAGTTAAATTTTCAAGAAGCAAACGCAAGTGGGAAAATACGAGGAAGATAAATTTTCATTTATATACGTTTTATGGTAATTTCTGCCACGCCTTCCTCTATTCATCAAACGTCAGTGACACTTATTCCCTTTATTTTTTACTTTACACAATATTTTGTAGGGCAAGACTCTAGAGAATATGTGCTTTCATAAGGTCTATAATGCTTTGTTTATCATAGAGACATAAAAAAAAAAAAAATAATAATAAAAATAAATAAATTAATTAATTTTAAAAATCAAAATAAATAGATATATAAATTAATTAATTAATCAAATAAATTTCTATGCTTCACCTTTATAGCATTCGTATGAATGTCAAAACAAAACAAAAAAAATATAAATATAAATATTAATATGAAAAAAAAAAATTACTAAATATATGAAAAATAGCATTACTACTACTACTACTACTACTACTACTACTGCTCCTACTACTACTATTTTTTTTTTTTTATGTAGGAAGGACACTGGCCAAGGGCAACAAAAATGTAATAAAAAAAAATGCCCACTGAAATGCCATACAAGTCCCATACAAGGACATACATGAAATGTCCCATACAAGGGTCAAAGCAGTGGTCAAAAAATGATGAATAAGTGTCTTGAAACCTCCCTCTTGAAGGAATTCAAGTCATAGGAAGGTGGAAATACGGAAGCAGGCAGGGAGTTCCAGAGTTTACCAGAGAAAGGGATGAATGATTGAGAATACTAGTTAACTCTTGCGTTAGAAAAGTGGACAGAATAGGGGTGAGAGAAAGAAGAAAGTCTTGTGCAGCGAGGCCGCGGAAGGAGGGGAGGCATGCAGTTAGCAAGATCAGAAGAGTAGTTGGGAAATTGCCACCAGAGCCCCCATTCGCAATATGGCATGCCGTCAGAGTCGCCCCTGGGGGGTGGGGTGGGGGGTGGGGGTCCCCCCCACCCCCCACCCCATCCCCCCCCAGGGGCGACTCTGACGGCATGCCATATTGCGAATGGGGGCTCTGGTAGCAATTTTCCATAGACCCAGGCTTGGGAATGGGGGGGTGGGGGGCGGGGGGGGGTGGGGGGGAGGGTGATTCACGACGGCAAACACCAAGGGAAGGGGGGGGAGCGGGACGGTGACGGCGACACTGACGGAGAGGTGGGGAGGCGTGCGTCCTTATCCTTCGGGGACGATGGAGGATGGGAGAGGGGAGGGGGGAGGGGGAGGGGGGGATGGGGATCCCATCCCACCCCCCTGGAGCGACTCTGATGGCATGCCATATTGCGAGTGTGGACCTTATCTAGTTGCAATGGGGAAACCTGACAGCAATTTTCCGTAGACTTCAGTGGCAGTCCATTTCAGGATGGAGGTCCAGGCTGTAGATTAGTGGGGGTTGGGAAGGGGGTGATTCATGACGACGACATCAGGGGGGTGGGGGGGGGGAGGGAGGGGGGGAGGGACGGCGACGGCGACACTGACGGAGAGGTGGGGGGGGGCGTGCGTCCTTATCCTTCGGCGACGATGGAATGACTAAATGAATCAATGATGGTGGGTGGAAAATAATTGAGTGAAAGGAGGGGGGGGGGGTGTGGACTGGCGGCCAGACGTGGAAGTCGCCACACACACGCGTGGCTAGGGGACTGTGACGGCAATGCCGTGTAGGTCGCCCTTTCACGTCCCCCCCCCCACCCCCAACCCACCCACCCAGGGGCGACTCTGACGGCAAGCCATATTGCGATGGTGATCCTGATAGCAATTTTCCATAGACCCATGCTTGGGAAGAGGGGGGTGATTCACGACGGCAAACACCAAGGGGGGGAGGGGGAAGGGGGGGGGAGCGGGACGGTGACGGCGACACTGACGGAGAGGTGGGGGGAGGCGTGCGTCCTTATCCTTCGGCGACGATGGAATGACTAAATGAATCAATGATGGTGGGTGGAAAATAATTGAGTGAAAAGGGGGGTGGAGGGGGGGAGGGGAGGTGGGGGTGGGGGGGGACTGGCGGCCAGACGTGGCAGCCGCCCGCCACACACGCGTGATTAGGGGGACTCTGACGGCGCATGCCATAGAAGTCGCCCTTTCCCTTTCATTCACGGAATCCTGGAGGGTGGGATGACTGAGTGTTGCCATCACGCGTTCCCTCCGACATCTCAATACATCCCCTATGGTCAAGGTCGTCGCGACAGCCTCACGAGGTTCCGTTACCTGTCCATCCTTTTTACCTGGAGGAAGCGTCTGTGACGGCCAGGGCGGAGCGGCGGCCTCTTCCACTTTCACCGACCACCAGCGGCGTGGGCTGACGTAATACTTATGCCGGATGGTCACCTTATTATTATTATTATTATTATTAATATTATTATTATTATTATTATTATTATTATTATTATTATTACTATTATTATTATTATTATAGCCGACACGTGCTCCCTCCGATATCTCAGTACATTCCCCTATGGTCAAGGTCGTCGCGACTATCCACGCCGTACCGCCATAATCTCCAGTCTGCCGACGTATATATGTCATGAAAAGGTAAAGTTTAAAGTCAGTCTGTTAGTTGACAGGGTTTAAAAAACATGTCATTGAGAGATAGTGACGATATATACGTATACCTATCTTCTCTTGCAGGTGGTAGGTCATTTCCCAACAACACAACAACAGAATTTGAAAACAGAATCTTACCCATTCATTTAGACACCGGCAGGGATTATGAAGTCGGCCTGTGTAATATTTTATTCCCTAAATATTTCTACTGCATTACGGAAGGGGATCCAAATTCTAGTATATCGTTCTATGGTCGGGTTAAGCAGTCAGACTTTGATATGTATGAATATAATATGTATACCTATCTACCGGAAAGGAATATCATCTCCAATTTTACCGATAAGAACATACCGGCCATAACTAAGGCGATTAATGGACAGATAGTGAGAGAACTTCAAGCAATCTTGAATGACTCCTTTAAGATCTATTTCCCTTACTCGGATATCATTTATTATGACCACGACTTGGAGCGGGTCGTTGTGAATAACGCGATTGTCCCTCCTAATGACGATCGTATTTACAGTGATATAAGTATAAAATTTGCATCGCATATAGCTCGCATTCTGGGTTTCAATCCAAATTTTCGCTACACCGTCTACTTTCAAAGATCTGGCGATGTCATTTCATCTTCCAGCGCGAGCGAAGCTTCCTCCTCATCACCCATAAAATTATTCGCTCAATACGTACCGCGAGCTGATGCAGGGACGGATTATATGTACGTTTATACCGACATCATTTCTCCCTCGCGATTTGGTAACCAACTAGTTAATATATTAGACGTCATACCACTCCCCGGCGACAGCACCAGTAAAGGTGCGAATTCAGTTACGTATAAACCACTTTCTGTATCAACTATAGAGAGTGTGGCTATCAAAATTGCTAATCAAAGAGGCAAACCTATTCAGTTTGAAGATGGGGAAAACAGTGTTACTTGCGTGTTACATATAAGACCACGTTAACTTTGCGTCTCGGACGTAAAGTTTTGAAGAGAATCGATCAAGGTGGGATAATGGGTGGAGTGGAGGATAATGAAACAGGCAGGTGTTGCCTACTTCCGAGGCAAGTCACGCACCTCGCGACCATCTGCGCGGGAAGCTTCAGTGTTTCCCCGCGCGGCATGGCGGCCGGGACAAAGTGTTGACAATGTTATAGAAAAAAAAAGAAAAGAAAAATGGGTGTTCATTGTGGAACAGCAGAGGCGCGGCTTTTATGTGAAGTGTGTGGGAGATGGCACACCAATCCATCCTGCCCCTCATGTGTGGAAGACCAGTGTGATTTATGCGAGCGGTGTGGACTTCTGTTTCCACATCCACCGCCAGAACACACCTGCGAAGTTGGCAATCCTGCTTCTTCTGGTAAGCATTATTACTTATTTTGGCGGGAATGTATAATAATAAAGATGAAATGACTGTCAATCTTTACAAGTTTGAGCTCTGAGCACATCTTCCTGTACAGGCTCACACTCGATTGAGGTTGGACAGAACGGCGGCGTAGAAGGCCCACGTCGGCGGACGTCACAAGGCGACATCCCACGCGGAGGCGGGGGAAGAGGTGAGAAAAAAAAAAAATACTACAAATAATAAAGCAATAAATACGGTGCTGCCGACACTACTAATATTCTTTTTTTTTAAGACTCGCCACGGCCGGGACCGAGTGGATTATCGGGGAACGTATTCAATTCTTCCGAGACTTCAAGTCCTTCACTACCTACACAAGGTAAATATCAATTCAATAATAATAATAATAATAATAAAAATAATAATAATAATAATAATAATAAACTGTCGCTGCTACTTCTATTTTTTCTTCCCAGACACGCCACAAGCGGAGGCGGACCACGATGAGTGCAGCATGGCGGGAGAGTCGGCGGATGCAGACCTTGACGAGCGCGGGATGCCGGAAGAACCGCGGTTAATTGACTCGAGGGAAAATTTTATGAGGAGCTTCACCAGACATCAATATGACATACCTGATCATGTAAGCAGAGATCCACTCGGTCTACTTACCGAATACAGGGAGTTCTTTATACGGGAAATTAGATCATATTTCACGTCACACGGCTCGCCATTCCCCCCCACCCTGAAAATATTTTCACACATTTCTCTGTTACTAGTGAAATTCTCTACCTTAGGGGAGGATGAACATCGAGTCATTCATATTGCTTTTAGAGCACGACTGATCACCTATCAAGATGTGTCTGACCTTGTTGATTTATGGATCCATCAGCTGAACAGTCGGCTGGAAAGCCTTACCAGCGAGACTGAAGGATCTGGTTTTATCATTTCAAGAGTACAGAATTTTTTCATCAATTATTGCTTGCACGTCGCATGTAGTGGCATAGGAGATTATGTTGCTTATCCTAGAGGCGTGCGAGGAGGGAATGAAATTTTCAATCCTGATGGCCGACATTCATCCTGTGTTATTCAGTGTTTGGCGGCTTTCAGACTTCATGCTCGAGGTGTACCTTGGAAAAGAATTCCAAAAATATTACGGAGACGGCATGGCGGAGAGAAATACGTCACGCGCGGAAAAGTAGACAGTCCAGTGACTTGGGAGAACTTGAGTCAGTTAGAAAGGTTAAATCGCCTGTCTCTGGACGTTTATACACTGACAAAAAGCGGTGAGATATACTATTTAACATTATCAAGAAAAGGCTCGCGGAAGTATAAAACTGTAGTCTCACTCCTTTTACTAGGTGGAAAACATATGACGCTCATTAAAGACGTGGAGAAGCTGCACCGGAAATTGACGAGAAGCAGCCCCACCCCAGAGGGTCATCAGTTTTGCAAAGTATGTTTCAGCTCAGTTCCCAAGTCTGTCAGTTTGAGCGATCACGAGTGTCACTGCGACTTCACTCAAACTCTTCTCTTTCCAGGTGACGGTGAAAAAGTAAAATTTAAAAATTTTGCCTACACCTATCAGCCTGCATACTTAGCATTTTTTGATTTTGAAACTATGATAAAACCTAAGGAGAATAGGAGTGTGATAGCTGAACATGACCCAATTGGTTACTCGTATCTCATCATCAATAGGCATGGAGATGTCGTGGAAAAGAGAAGTTATTTCGGTGAAGATCCCGTGAATAATTTCATTGATAGCCTATCCAATGCTTGGGGAATCATCAAGGAAAGTGTAGTTAGCTATCCAATTAGCATGTCTGCGGAGGATGAAGCCCACTTCAAACGTCAGCGTCACTGCGAGCTCTGCCATCAACCCTTTAATGTGAAAACCCCACCTCATAAACATCACGACCACTCATTACCACAAAATAATTACAAGGGGGCTTTGTGCGCGCGATGCAACCTCCAGTGTCGTGACATGAGGAAATATCTCATCACTCTGGCACATAATATGAGCTTTGACGTCTCCTTAATCATAAAAGACCTTCACTTGCCAGAGTCGCACGTGGACATCCTTGCCAAGTCAGAATCGCATTTATTGAAAGTAAGGATTAAGGAATTGCAGTTTCAGGACACGCTTTCCATTATGAATGCTGGCCTCGGTCATCTCGCTCAGAGTCACGTGCAGGCGGGCTATAGCACGCGTTACGCCCAGGAAATGGTGAATTACCTCCCCGAGGATGTAAGGCGTGTAATTTGCACTCAAAAACAGTTTCTTTGTTATGAGTACATCACCGACCTTGGTCGCTTAGAAGATCGACAATTGCCACCTCGTGAGGCATTTTATGACACGCTCAAGGGGAAGGCTCTGCCACCTGGAGAATATGAACACGCTCAAAGCGTGTGGAGTATGACATCCTGCCGCACTTTAGGCGATTACATAAGACTGTATTGTGAGATTGATGTGGGATTATTAGCCGACACATATCTCAAATATAGATCATACCTGCATGAATTTTATGGGCTGGACGTGGCACATTACGTGTCACTGTCTTCTTATGCTTATGACGCTTTTTTAAAGTCGACAGGCGTTCAACTTGATCCACCTTACGATCCTAACATGTATCACCTGATCAAAAGAAATGTACGAGGAGGCTTTGTAACTTGCGTCAGGCCACACCTGCAGTCAAACCACGAACCCGACGGCGGACCCGGCACCTATGTGTTCTATCTGGACTATAATTCATTATATGCAAGCGTTATGTGTTCCCCCCTGCCTATGGGTGACATCAAAAAGCTTTCTCAGTCAGAGATGGATGATTTTTTTGAAGTTGGCATCCAGAATCATGCGACAGATGGCGACGTCGGTTACTGGCTGCATTTAGACAGCTGTGACGTTTCCCCCGACGTAGCTCGGATCACGGACGAGTTCCCTCTGTGCCTCGCACACATGACTATTACAGAAGATGACATCTCACCGTACAGTAAAAGACTGTTAGAAGCTGAGGGTCGTAAGCTGGGGAGGAAAAATCGTAAACTCGTGGCCAGTCATAAGGGACTGAAAGATCATCTCATCAGTCTGGAATTGCTGCAACTTTTACTCTCACTTGGACTGGAAATACAATGTGTTCATGCTATATATAGGTTCAGACAGGCTCCATACCTGAAACCTTTCATAGAAAGGAACGTCGCTCAGCGTAAAAATGAGACGTGCGCCATTAAAAATCGCATTTGCAAACTGATGTCAAACGCAGTTTATGGTAGATCCATGTTATCTGAAGTGAAGTATGGCCTCCAGCAGAAATTAGTGACAAAAAGAAAGACTTTCCTGAAGTATGCAAGAAATCCATCCTTTAAAAGGGTCCACCAATTAGGCGAGGACCGAGTCATATGTGTCAACAGTAAGAATACGATTAAAATCAGGCAGCCAAATTACTTGGGATACCATATTTTAGAAGTGGCAAAGAAGTACATGTACAACTTTTGGTATCGTGTCATCAAAGCTAATTATGGGGAGAGAGCTAAATTAGCTTATGAAGATACTGACAGTTTCATTTTCAGTCTGCACATACCTACAAACTTAAATGATGAACTGAAACATGGACCCATGGCAAATTTTCTCGACACCAGTAACTTTGCTTCAGATCACCCGTGTTTTAATGGGGAGCGGAAGGGTCAACTAGGCTTGTTGAAATCTGAAACCGGATCCACGCTCATCAAAGAGGCGATTATATTAAAGCCAAAGATGTATTCGCTGCTGTTGGAAGATGACAAGCAAGTATCTCGAGGTAAAGGCATTCCAACTCACCTTCAGCAAAATATATTGCATCAGCAGTATAGGGAAACACTTAATAATGTCGCATGTGGGATGGTGGATTGCTATAATATTAGGAATGTGAAAGGACAAATTTGTACCACTCGTATGCGAAAGCGAACGTTGTCACATTTTGACGACAAGCGCTTTCACGTCGATGGCTATACCTCAAGGGCGTATTATCACCCCGACAATGATCCGCGGGAAAGAGATGTGGAGAATGAGATGGAAGAGGAGGTGGCGGTGGATGTGGGGGAGGTGGAGGTGGATGAGGAAGAGGATGAGGAGGAGGAGGAGGAGGAGGAGGAGGAAGAGGGGGAGGAAGAGGGGGAGGATGGGGTAATGAGTGGTCTGTGGCGTGATCGGGAGAGACTTTCCGCGGCATTATTCACATCATGATTAAGGGGTAGAGAAAGAGAGGACGCAGCTGCTAGCAGACACCCTTCATGTAATGTAAAAAAACATTTGCTCTGACCATGTAGGCTAAGGAAGGGTTGTGTCGTGATCGGGAGTGGCCTTCCATGACATTATTCACGTCATAATTAAGGGGTGGAGAGAGACCGCGGCCGCCAGCAGCTGCCATTCATGTAATGTAAGAACATTTGTTTTGAGTATGGAGTTAAGGAGAGGAATGAGGAGATTGTTCATGTACTGTAAGGACATTTGTACTGCCCACGTGGGGATAAGGAGGATGAGGAGGAGGAGGTAATGTAAGAACATTTGTACTTAGGTTAAGGAGAGGGGGGAGAAGGGGGGGAGGTTGAGGAAGAGGTGTGGGTCGGGGGAGATCCACGTCATAATTAGAAGGCAGGGATGAGGATGCAGCTGGGAGGTTAGTTATGCTGTTACCTACATGACCATGTAAATAAAGGTTAAGTAATAAATACTGTAAACATATCGTAGCGTCTTTTAGTAACCCTCTGAACTTAACATGGACAAGACATTTAGCGAAGAGATGCTGAATCTCTTCAGATATCCTGCACGCATAATTATTGCAGGTTATACAAATTCCGGCAAAACACACCTCTGCAATAAAATTATAGAGAAATATCAGCATGGATTTAACAGAATTATCATTTGTGGCGTCTCATCGCATTCGCTGCAGCAGAATTCCCCTTTTAAAGATAAGGTCGAAGTGCATGAGAAAATTATTGATCCCGTGATGGATGATAACAGTCCATACGCCGACCCGCAAACGCACACACTCCTGATATTAGATGACAATTTCCTCACGGCTGGCAATTCTCAAACGATAGCAGAGGCTTTCACCAAAGGGAGACATAAAAATTTGTCAGTTATAATGATAGCACAGAATGTCTTTTTCCCCGGAAAGTATGCTAGAACGATAACTTTAAATGCCTCACATTACATTCTTATGAAAAACAGAGATATATATCAAATTGAATGTCTGGGCAGGCAACTTTATGGAAGGGAGCGCGCCAAACACTTTGTGGAAATTTATAAAAATGTCGTGCTTAGACGAGATCACGGTTATTTGTTGTGTGATTTATCCCCGAACGCACCCGAAGAAATTCAACTGCGCACGAATATTGTGGATGAGTCACCCTGTGAGAAAGTCTATCTGCTATGAACGCCGTTTTGGACGAACTTTACCGGGATATGACGAATCCTGCGGCTTTAGGAGGTGTGCAAGCACTCTACAGAGAGGGGAAGAAAAGGGATAAGAATCTAACACTCCGCGATGTGAGGGCATTTCTGCAGGGCAACCGCACTTATACGCTTCACAAGCCGACACTGAAACGTTTTCCGCGACGAAAAATTCTCGCTCCTAAACCGTCCGTCATTTTAACTTGCGATTTGGCCGATTTTGCGAGGCTGCACAGACACAATGGCGGCGTCCGATACATCATGTTTTGCCTGGACGTTTTCAGCAGATACTTGAAAGTGGCAACGCTGACAAGTAAATCCGGACACAGTAGCCTGCAAGCGCTGAAAAAAGTTCTAGAGTCGGGGAGTTTTACAGGCGTGTCGCGTCTTTTTACCGATCAGGGATCCGAATTTTATAATCAAGCAGTGAAAAAATATCTAACTTTGAAAGGTATTACCTTGTATTCCAATTACTCGCGTGAAACAAAGGCGAGTTTGGCAGAAAGGGTCATCCGAACCATAAAGACAAAAATATATAAATATCTCACGCAGAACAACACACTGACGTATATTAACGTCTTGCCCACCCTAATAAATACGTACAATCACACCCCACACCGCGGTTTGGGCGGCAACCAAACGCCGGCTCAGGTTCACCGCCTCCGCGAGCTGTCACAAGTCAGGAAGCAATTTAAACGAATGTATTTAAATCGGCCAAGGGGAAAGAAAGTTGTCAGTCATAAATTAGACGTGGGAGACATTGTACGCTTGCAACGTGCTTCCCGAACGCAATTTAAATTCAATAAGGGTTATACCGTCAACAATACCGAGGAGCTTTTTAAGATAAGTCGTGTGGATTACTCACATAAAATCCCTATTTATTTCATAAGGGATTTGGCGGGGGAGGACGTGACCGGCGCTTTCTACAGGGAAGAATTAATCAAGTCCTCTCTTCCCTCACATTACCAGGTCGATATATTACGATCGAAGGTCGAGCGAGGTAAGAGAAAGTACTTCGTCCACTGGCGTGGGTACCCAGATAAATTTGACAGCTGGATAGATGCGGACGACTTAGTATAAGATATGGATGAGGAAAAACCATTGATATTGAAGTACAAGGATTTGGTTTTTCTCCTCTCGCATGTCACCCCTAAATTGCGGAAGCAGGTCTTGCAAAGTTTGAATAAGCGCGAAGTCAATTGCATCTCGGAAATATTCGCCAACTTTTTGAAGAGACGCCTGACGGACGACGATACCATCATTAACCGCCTGAAAAAATTCAAGAGTGATATTCGCACTGTAGCCTTGAAGAAGACGCCCGTGTACAAGAAGAAAGCGATTCTAATCTCCAAACGAGGTGGTAACATATTGGCCGCGTTACTCCCGATAGCCGTGTCGGCAATAACAAGTTTACTACAGAGATGAAAGAATATTGTTTAGTTCCCGTCTCAGTTGCCGAGAGGTGTAAGTTTAAACCGACCGACAGCGCAACTCAGCACCGATTCACGTCAAAACAAGTCAAGAAAAAAAAAAAAACTTCACTACCGCTACCGGCCGCCGCCCTCCCCGACGCCGCCACCGTGACGCCACCACCACGCGCACCTGTCAATCCACCCTTGGATGATTTGATTCGAGTTGCCGTTCCTCCTTCCTTTAGAGAATATGGTTTATCTCTCTTGAAATTATTGGAGGGTAAACCTGGGATTTCATGGGATGAGCGCGGTAACTTACTTCCACCATTTTCTGGCATAAGCGTGTTTGATCTCATACGAGTACTCGGTCACGAAAAGGGGGCCGCGAAAAGACTTTCACCCGATAAGCGTCCATTATTATCACTGCTACTTCGCATGGCGCAACTCCCCGCGGATGCCATCAGAAATACGACTCAACGAAGTAAACTGATAGGTGGCGGGGTCGGTGACATCTGGGAAGCATATTAAATGAGAAAGCTCCCCATCTTACTCTGTAAACGAGTAAGTACATCAATAATACATGAGAGCACGTGTTAGGCGCGTCAGGGGTGCAGGCCCACGGATGGATAATTGATGAGGGTTATGGTCAAAAAAAGGTTCACCCCCCCCCTAACCCACATCCCCTAATAAATAATACGTTCCCCGCCCTCCATCCCTTCCCACCAACAAAGGAAAAAAAAAAATAACACCTGCGTCAATTTGAATGAATAAATTCTACTACGCAGAAGGTGTAATATCGACCAATACGTGTGAATAAAGGTCTGCGATGACACATTTCCCCCTCACTCCCCTCACAGAGGGTTCAACGTGTGGATCAGCCCTCCAATTACTCGTCAAGATGAAGGTGGTCGAGGGCAAGCTGACCGATGGCATCTTCCGCGACCGCCGCTGTTATATCATTTATTCAGTAAATGCCGTCTCCACCGAACCGAGTGGGATTGCGCGGGATCTCAAAACGATTTACCCATACGAGAATACACATGCAGCTAGAAAGAGACTCTACTCGCTTCATCGGGCCACGGCAGACACGAGAGATGACCCAGGACGTATCATTATCCACGCGCCTCCCACAGGAAGCGTAAATCTCCCTCACCTGGTGGCCTGCGTGACTCAGTATGGTTGGGGCGAGGCCGTCGAGGGAAACGAGAAGGCGCGACAGGCAATCGCGACGTCGAAGGATTTGCCTTACGTGGAAGGACTCAAGATGGATACAAGCGTGAATCGACGTCAACACTTCCAGAATTGCCTGAAAAAGATTGCCCTGCTAGCCATGGCGAACGCTGAAGTAGAGCAAATTATTATCCCGGAAGGACTGGGATGTAGAGGTCGCTGCCAGGATGAGTGGAAGAATAATTACCTGCCTATGGTGGAAGGGCTGGCGCAGCGACTTCAACCTTTTGGAGTTGAAACTATTCTGGTGAGGAAGTCTGAATAACTATATCATGTAAATTTTAAAATAAAGTTGATGTGTGTTTGACAAATCGAGTATAAATGTATTCCTTAATTGGGGTGACCGTTATTATTTATTTTGATCATGGCGGGAGCAGCATATCAGACAGAAATAAATAGCTGGTGATTATGCTCGACGTCTTATTCATGACGTGACAACCATCATGACGAGAGCGTTCACACCTCCCACTCGAGCGGAATACGACTTGCTTTTTACGCAAAGCAAAGGTGGAGGTTTAGACGACATCCGGGTTTTTATTCCACCCCATTCAAGAAGAGGTGGCGGTCTATTTTCCGTTTTGAGTGGCTTTGCTAAAAGAGCAATTCCCTTTCTCATGCGCACTGTAGCACCCGAAGCGCTCCAAATGGGAAAAGGTTTATTAACAGATGTTTTAGAAGGGAAGCGACTTCGCGAATCATTAAGAAATAGAGGTGTTGCAGCCGTGAAGGGTGTGGGGGAAAGGATAGTTCGAGGCGGACGAGTAATGAAAAAGAGGAAAGTTGGAGTCGGAAAAAAAAAAAA
Organism: Scylla paramamosain; assembly: GCF_035594125.1. Lineage (NCBI taxonomy): Eukaryota > Metazoa > Arthropoda > Malacostraca > Decapoda > Portunidae > Scylla > Scylla paramamosain. The sequence goes on from NC_087177.1 coordinate 20,527,860, forward strand.
AAAGAGAAAACCACCAACCAGGCAACTGAAAAGAAAGACTTGCTATAAAGCAGATATCTTCAATATTTAGCTTAGTCGCAAAGATGACTCATTACGGTCCGGATGTGCAGGGTGGAGCGACCTCCACCCCCCTGAGCAATTATCTGACGGCCGTGAGTGAGAACTTTCCGCGGGTGAATCGCTTGCATACCATCGAATCGTCAGTCGCTGCGAGGGGAAAGTTGGACGTATTACCCGTTAATTTAGACGCAAATGCTAATAATCATGCGGGGATCAACGATCCTTACATTGAATTTAGACTGCCTGGTATTCCAGGGCAATTTTTGGATCTATCAACGCTGTCTCTAGAATTGCGAGTTAGCGCGACGAAGGCAGACGGCGCGCCACTAGACGATGACGATCACGTCGTTTTTAGTAATGGTTTGAATAATACGATGTTTAAGTCATGCGCTTGTTATTTTAACGAACAGCTTGTGGAGTCATCCTCTTTGTTCAACTATCACGCCTTCATTAAAATGATTACAACAATCCCTCAGGATAAAATTGACTCTATCGGTCGCGTCGCCTTCTACCACCGCGATTATGATGGATCAAAAGGCATAATCAATAAATTTGATGAAGACTATTTCACGGGGGGGAATAAAGACGAGAAACAAATGATGAAAGATTGTAAAACGCACGGCATTTCGATGACTGCGCCTTTGTTTTCGGATATATCAAGTCTGGACGCTTATCTGCTTGACTCTGTTGATGTGAGAATTCGATTAGAATTGGCTAACAAAACATGGATTCTTAATTCACACCAAGATGCCAGCAGTTTCAAATTTAAGCTCGAGATGGCTAAGTTATGGGTTGACCGCGTCACGCCACATCCGCCCGCCTTAGAATCGTTAAATAACTCCTTGACTCGAAATCCAATGCAATACACTTTTAATAGAACGCTCAATAAAACGTATGTGTTAGCCGCCAATCAAACGTCTTTGATTGCCGAATTACCTTTCGCGCAAATCATACCTCAAAATTTGACCATGGCAATAGTTGATATGGACAGCTTACAAGGCGTAATTGATAAGAATGGTTTATATTTTCAACACGCCGATCTGTCACATGTACATATCACCGTGAACGGGGCGACCATTTATAACGTTCGCAGCTCTTTCCCGCATCACGCGTCAAAATTGTTTTACACGACCCTTGAGTCACTAGGATTGGACACGCGTAATTCCCTAACATTTGATGCATTTAATAAAGGTCGGACAGTATGTTTCTTTAACTTTGTGACGGAGGACGTGCACAATGCCATCCCTCTGGATAAATCAGGAAATCTAAGAATTAATCTGTCGTTTGCCAAGGGACGTAATCACAACCGCGTCATAATGTTTTTCGCCGACACTACTGGCGTCATAGAAATTGATCATTATCGTCACGTTCGCTGCATTGTCCGCGCATAAGCCGTCATGAATGCACGTGAAATACAGGCCGGTCTAGCAGGCATCTTGGGCGATCGAGTTTATTTTTTAGGCTGTCACGATCATCGCCATGTGACAGATCTGATAAATCTTGCCAGAAAACAGGTGAAGCCATGCGTTTTCATTCTAAATACATTGAGTGACTCAAAGACCATGGGCCACTGGATTACTGTTTATCTTAATTTTCAAAGTCAGACCATAGGCTATTACGATAGCTATAACTTGCATCCCAAATACAATTCCGCTGTCTTACATCATTTTATGCAAACTTGTCCACATATGAAAATTAGCACATTAAATTATCGACTTCAGGGGTTGAATTCCCTCGTGTGTGGCATTTATTGCATGTTCTTTTGCCTTCTACTGAGTTGGCATACATTAAAACGTGCAATGTGCATTATTCACGCCACCTTCAAAAAGCATCAATATCTATATAATGACAAAAAAATTACTCGTATGGCATACGTAATATTTCGTAATATGCCGCATTGCATGCCTACGTTTTGCCCAGCCGGCAGCCGGGCGAGATGTCGTAACATCTGTAAAGCGGTAATAAGGTAGATTGGGGGGTGGGGTGGGGGTGGGAAAGGGGGTCAATATGGGGTAATTGCTGACGGATAAGCGTCACTTCGCCATCACCTCTCAACCCAGTCGGACGTCGAAGCCTCATCTCCAAGAATGGAGCAAGCTAACAAACATTTCATCTTGAGAACTGCGGGTGAGTACGCCATTACCTTGCACGGCATCTGACATCTTCACCATTGTAAATTACATTAACGTTCTTTGCCAATGAATAAGAAGAGGGAGAGTGGGAGGGGAAATAAAAACTTTTCCATTGTTCTCATCGTTTTTTTTTTTTTTTTTTTTTTTTTTTTTTTTTTTTTTTGTCTGTTACAGAACGCATCTCTTTCCGCTTTGATATCTATCTGGGCGATGCTGGGGGTAAGCGAAGCCGTGCTGACCATGAGGATGTCAATGTGGAGAAAATGTCAGAACCTGCAAAGAAGAAATTGATCTTTAGTGATGACGACATGTCGCCACTGCCGGCCAGCCCACCTCCTGACGCTCCATCAGGACAGGAGTCGCAACAGCAGCAGCCGGCATCGCAGTCGATTCCGCCACCTCAGGAGTCGCTGATGCCACCTCCGACCGAAGCACAGCCGCAACGGTCAGATGAGTCGACAGTAGGCGGCAAAGAGGGTCAGGAGGCGAAGAAGAAGTCGCAGGAAAACAGAAAAAAAAAAAATATTCCCCCTAACACGCCAGAGGACGACAGCACACCAAAACTCCCCGTTGCTCCAGCCGCCCCTCGTAAGAAGCTGGTTCCTAGAGTTATTAAAACTACGCCCGTCATTGACAGCGATGACGATGATCTCTTCGCCTTCAATTCGCAAATGTTTTGAATGAAAGAGATGTATTTGCCCTAATAAGCAATGAGCTGTATTTGTCCTAATAAAAATAAAATGTTCCATCGACTCTGCATAACCTTTCTAATAATAATAATAATAATAATAATATTAATAATAATAATAATAATAATAAGGTGACCATCCGGCATAAGTATTACGTCAGCCCACGCCGCTGGTGGTCGGTGAAAGTGGAAGAGGCCGCCGCTCCGCCCTGGCCGTCACAGACGCTTCCTCCAGGTAAAAAGGATGGACAGGTAACGGAACCTCGTGAGGCTGTCGCGACGACCTTGACCATAGGGGATGTATTGAGATGTCGGAGGGAACGCGTGATGGCAACACTCAGTCATCCCACCCTCCAGGATTCCGTGAATGAAAGGGAAAGGGCGACTTCTATGGCATGCGCCGTCAGAGTCCCCCTAATCACGCGTGTGTGGCGGGCGGCTGCCACGTCTGGCCGCCAGTCCCCCCCCACCCCCACCTCCCCTCCCCCCCTCCACCCCCCTTTTCACTCAATTATTTTCCACCCACCATCATTGATTCATTTAGTCATTCCATCGTCGCCGAAGGATAAGGACGCACGCCTCCCCCCACCTCTCCGTCAGTGTCGCCGTCACCGTCCCGCTCCCCCCCCCTTCCCCCTCCCCCCCTTGGTGTTTGCCGTCGTGAATCACCCCCCTCTTCCCAAGCATGGGTCTATGGAAAATTGCTATCAGGATCACCATCGCAATATGGCTTGCCGTCAGAGTCGCCCCTGGGTGGGTGGGTTGGGGGTGGGGGGGGGACGTGAAAGGGCGACCTACACGGCATTGCCGTCACAGTCCCCTAGCCACGCGTGTGTGTGGCGACTTCCACGTCTGGCCGCCAGTCCACACCCCCCCCCCTCCTTTCACTCAATTATTTTCCACCCACCATCATTGATTCATTTAGTCATTCCATCGTCGCCGAAGGATAAGGACGCACGCCCCCCCCCCACCTCTCCGTCAGTGTCGCCGTCGCCGTCCCTCCCCCCCTCCCTCCCCCCCCCCCACCCCCCTGATGTCGTCGTCATGAATCACCCCCTTCCCAACCCCCACTAATCTACAGCCTGGACCTCCATCCTGAAATGGACTGCCACTGAAGTCTACGGAAAATTGCTGTCAGGTTTCCCCATTGCAACTAGATAAGGTCCACACTCGCAATATGGCATGCCATCAGAGTCGCTCCAGGGGGGTGGGATGGGATCCCCATCCCCCCCTCCCCCTCCCCCCTCCCCTCTCCCATCCTCCATCGTCCCCGAAGGATAAGGACGCACGCCTCCCCACCTCTCCGTCAGTGTCGCCGTCACCGTCCCGCTCCCCCCCCTTCCCTTGGTGTTTGCCGTCGTGAATCACCCTCCCCCCCACCCCCCCCGCCCCCCACCCCCCCATTCCCAAGCCTGGGTCTATGGAAAATTGCTACCAGAGCCCCCATTCGCAATATGGCATGCCGTCAGAGTCGCCCCTGGGGGGGGATGGGGTGGGGGGTGGGGGGGGACCCCCACCCCCCACCCCACCCCCCAGGGGCGACTCTGACGGCATGCCATATTGCGAATGGGGGCTCTGGTGGCAATTTCCCAACTACTCAGAAGAGCAGTTAGCATGAAAATAGCGGTAGAAGACAGCTAGATATGCAACATTGCGGCGGTGAGAGAGAAGCTGAAGACAGTCAGTTAGAGGAGAGGAGTTGATGAGACGAAAAGCTTTTGATTCCACCCTGTCTAGAAAAGCAGTATGAGTGGAACCCCCCTCAGACATGTGAAGCATACTCCATACATGGACGGATAAGGCCCTTGTACAGAGTTAGCAGCTGGGGGGGTGAGAAAAACTGGCGGAGACGTCTCAGAACACCTAACTTCATAAAAGCTGTTTTAGCTAGAGATGAGATGTGAAGTTTCCAGTTCAGATTATAAGTAAAGGACAGACCGAGGATGTTCAATGTAGAAGAGGGGGACAGTTGAGTGTCATTGAAGAAGAGGGGATAGTTGTCTGGAAGGTTGTGTCGAGTTGATAGATGGAGGAATTGATTTTTTGAGGCATTGAACAATATCAAGTTTGTTCTGCCCCAATGAGAAATTTTAGAAAGATCAGAAGTCAGGCGTTCTGTGGCTTCCCTGCGTGATATGTTTACCTCCTGAAGGGTTGGACGTCTATGAAAAGACGTGGAAAAGTGCAGGGTGGTATCTTCAGCGTAGGAGTGGATAGGACAAGAAGTTTGGTTTAGAAGATCATTAATGAATAATAAGAAGAGAGTGGGTGACAGGACAGAACCCTGAGGAACACCACTGTTAATTGATTTAGGAGAAGAACAGTGACCGTCTACCACAGCAGCAATAGAACGGTCAAAAAGGAAACTTGAGATGAAGTAAACAGAGAGAAGGATAGAAACCGTAGGAGGGTAGTTTGGAAATCAAAGCTTTGTGCCAGACTCTATCAAAAGCTTTTGATAATTATGTCCAAGGCAACAGCAAAAGTTTCACCAAAATCTCTAAAAGAGGATGACCAAGACTCAGTAAGGAAAGCCAGAAGATCACCAGTAGAGCGGCCTTGACGGAACCCATACTGGCGATCAGATAGAAGGTTGTGGAGTGATAGATGTTTAAGAATCTTCCTGTTGAAGATAGATTCAAAAACTTTAGATAGGCAGGAAATTAAAGCAATAGGATGGTAGTTTGAGGGATTAGAACGGTCACCCTTTTTAGGAACAGGTTGAATGTAAGTAAACTTCCAGCAAGAAGGAAAGGTAGTGTTGACAGACAGAGCTGAAAGAATTTGAATAGGCAAGGTGCAAGCATGGAGGCATTGTTTCGGAGAACAATAGGAGGGACCCCATCCGGTCCATAAGCCTTCCGAGGGTTTAGGCCAGCGAGGGCATGGAAAACATCATTGCGAAGAATTTTAATAGGTGGCATGAAGTTGTCAGAGGGTGGAGGAGAGGGAGGAACAAGCCCAGAATCGTCCAATGTAGAATTTTTAGCAAAGGTTTGAGCAAAGATTTCAGCTTTAGAAATAGATGCGATAGCAGTGGTGCCATCTGGTTGAAATAGAGTAGGGAAAGAAGAAGCAGCAAAGTTATTGGAGATACTTTTTGGCTAGATGCCAGAAATCACGAAGGGAGTTAGAGAGAGAGAGAGAGAGAGAGAGAGAGAGAGAGAGAGAGAGAGAGAGAGAGAGAGAGAGAGAGAGAGAGAGAGAGAGAGAGAGAGAGAGAGAGAGAGAGAGAGAGAGAGAGAGAGAGAGAGAGAGAGAATGTGTGTGTGTGTATATGTGTCGGTTGGGTTGTGAAGGATGGGAAAAACCAGCAAGCCTCGGCTCCACTGACTGATCGATACTTGAATGTAATTCAAGTAAGGCGAAGTTAGGTTAGATTAGGTCAGGTCAGGTTAAGTTAGGTTAGGTTAGGTTAATTTAGGTTAGGTTGTTAGTGTTAGTTTAGGGTAGTTTAGGTGATGTTACGTTATGTTAGGTTAGGTTAGGTTAAGTTAGGTTATGTTAGGTTAGGTTAGGCCAGCTTTGCTTAATTTAGGTTAGGTTAATTTAGGATATTATAGGTTAGGTTCATTTAGGTGAAGTTTGGTTACATTAGGTTAGGTAATGTTAATTTAAGTTAGATTAGGTTAGTCAGGTTAGGTGAAGTTAAGTTAGGTTAGGTTAGGAACAACAATAAAAAGAAAGGAGGAAGAAAAACAACAACAGCAACAACAACAACAACAACAACAACAGCAACAACAAAGTTAGGTTAAGCTAATTTAGGTTATGTTAAGTTTGGGTTAGTTTAGGGTAGTTTAGGTAATGTTACATTATGTTAGGTTAGGTTAGGTTAAATTTAATAAATAAATAAATAATAATAGTAATAATAAAAATAAGTAGATAAATAAATAAAAAAAAATCCATGAATATATAACACAAATCTTTAAAATATAAAAACATATGATAATTTATATTAGTTGAAAAAAATGAAATAAATGGAATAAGAAATTTAGAAAATTAATAATAATAATAATAATAATAATAATAATAATAATTATAATTATAAGAAGAAGAAGAAGAAGAAGAAGAAGAAGAAGAAGAAGAAGAAGAAGAAGAAGAAGAAGAAGAAGAGGAAGAAGAAGAAGTAGAAAAAAAAACAAGAAGAAGAAGAAGAAGAAAAAGAAGAAGAAGAAGAAGAATAGTAGTAATAATAATATTAATAACAGCAATATTAAAATAATAATGTTAATACTATAAAAATAAAGAAACTTTAGATGAAAAAGAAAAACAATAAAAACAACAACTACAACAACAACAACAACAACAACAACAAGAACAACAATAACGACAACAACAACAACAACAACAACAACAACAACAACAACAACAACAGCAACAACAACAACAACAACAACAACAAGAATAACACCGTGAATGAGAATTAATAATAAAAGAGAGCGAGAGAGAGAGAGAGAGAGAGAGAGAGAGAGAGAGAGAGAGAGAGAGAGAGAGAGAGAGAGAGAGAGAGAGAGAGAGATCCTTTTATGTAAGTATTTGTAAGTATTTTATTTATCTATTTATTTTATTTTTTTGCTTGCCTTATTGCATTAAGCGAGGTAAAAAAAAATGCAAAATGATGAATGAATAAGTAAAAAAAAATGTTGGAATGCCAACAACATATGGTGTTCCCAGGCGGTTACCCATCCAAGTACTAACCGGAACCAACGTTGCTTTTTTTCGCTGATCAGACGAGGAGCGGTGTATTCAACGTTGTGTGGTCGTTGGCCTTGGTGAGCTTGAGTTTCCGACTATTAGAAGATTACACTATCTTCTTCTTCTTGTTCTTCTTCTGTTTCTCTTTTTTCTTCTTCATCTTCTTCTTCTTCTTCTTCATCTTCTTCTTCTTCTTCTTCTTCTTCTTCTTAATCTTCTTCTTCTTATTTTTTTTTCTTCTGCTTCTTCTTCTTCTTCTTCTTCTTCTTCTTCTTCTTCTTCTTCTTCTTCTTCTTCTTCTTCTCCTTCTTCTTGTTTTTCTTCTTTTAATATTATATTTTCATTTATTTATTTATTTTTTATTATAATTATTTTATTTTATTTTTATTCTTATTATTATTTTCTTCCTCTTTTTCTTCTTCTTCTTCTTCTTCTTCTTCTTCTTCTTCTTCTTTCTTTTTCTTCTTCTTCTTCTTCTTATTATTATTATTATTAATTTATTATCATTATCATTATTATTTGTATAGTAATAATGATAAGGAGAAGAAGAAGAAGAAGAATTTATTATTAAGAACAATGATGATGTGAGGTGGTAGCAGTAGTTAAGTGTGCTCTCGGCCCAGGAATGTCTGGGCCAATCACAGAACTGGCTGGGACGGGGACCCGTGATCCTGATCCAGTTGCGGGATGAAGCTTGTGTAGTCACCCATCCACGTTTTGCCCAGAGCCGTTGCTTAACCTCGTTGATCTTGAAAAGAATCTATGAAAAGAATAATAAGGATATATATATATATATATATATATATATATATATATATATATATATATATATATATATATATATATATATATATATATATATATATATATATATATATATATATATATACACACACAGAGAAAGAGAGAGAGAGAGAGAGAGAGAGAGAGAGAGAGAGAGAGAGAGATGCTTTATTTGTCAATGGAAGCATTTTATTATTTGTTTTTCTTTTCTGCTTGCCTTATTGCATTGTTTTATCATCAAGGGAGGGAAGAAAATGCAAAATGATGAATAAATAAGGAAATAAAAATGTTGGAATGCCAACAACATCTGGTGTTCCCAGGCGGTCACCCATCCAAGTACTAACCGGACCCAACGTTGCTTAACTTCGCTGATCAGACGAGAAGCGGTGTATTCAACGTGGTGTGGTCGTTGGCTCTGATGAGCTTGACTTATCGACTATTTGAAGATGATGTTCTCCTGCTTAGTTATGAAAGCAACGCTTTTCATAGTATAGTTATAATTATATATATATATACATAAACCATACTGGAAGAGCAAGGAGTTAGTGTTAATAAATATATTTGTTTTTTCTTCCAACTAGAAGAGGGGAAACTGGTTATGCTACCAAATGGAAGATAGTTTCTGAAAATTAGAATATGAATTCAGTTGAAACATTACTTGATACTGAATGAATCTTGCGCATGCCTACAAGAAAAGAGTCAGGGGAGAAGGTATATTATCTCGGCATGCCTTAGCGCGCCGGAAAATCTTGCAACCCCTCCACCTTTATATTGAGTTTTATTCACATTTGTGCTTGTGTATGTGAATTTAGTCATAAATGTGCAGTTGCAGGGTCAACACTGAAACAGAAAACCTATGCATATGACCCGATAATGTTAAATTAAGTGAGAAAAACAGGGAAAATAGTAATTTACTACACGCACGACCGCTCTGGCTCAATATATACCGCGCGACAAAAATTTTGAGGCACATTCGTGAGCTTCCTGTTAGACCGTTCGGACGTCGTACTAGCAGCTCTCATCACCATGACTGGCCGCGGCAAGGGAGGCAAGGGTCTTGGAAAGGGAGGCGCCAAGCGTCACCGTAAGGTTCTGCGTGATAACATCCAGGGAATCACCAAGCCTGCTATCCGTCGTCTAGCTCGCCGAGGTGGCGTCAAGCGCATCTCTGGTCTCATCTACGAGGAGACTCGTGGGGTGCTCAAGGTGTTCCTTGAGAACGTTATCAGGGATGCTGTCACCTATACCGAGCACGCCAAGCGTAAGACCGTTACTGCCATGGACGTTGTCTACGCCCTCAAGCGTCAGGGCCGTACCCTGTACGGATTTGGTGGTTAAATCGCTCCATTATTGAGATGGTGCCAGCTATTCAGCTTGCATTATCATCATTGAATAACATCATCTCCCGGACCTTTTTAAGGTCCACAAACATGAAAAGAAAGAAGGACCATAGACTACTATTATTACTACTACTTTCTCATAACCATGTTCACTATCACTATCTGAGCTAAGAAAAGAAACCATTATTAATTATAACCATCTTTCTGACTTCATCAGGTCTTCTCCAAGTATCATTATTATTATTATTATTATCATTATTATTATTATTATTATTATTATTATTATTATTATTATTATTATTATTATTATTATTTATTTTTATTATCATTGACTTATTTCAATGATCACGCCCCTCATCGTTCTCAGTTTCTCATAAAACAAAATATACATTGAGATGAAAAAGACGCTCAACATATCACAATAGGCAACACATCTAATCAACTCTCCACTGTGACACACAGCAGGTACATTAGTAGAAATATAGTATACATATTTATTCTCGGTCACTTGCGTGCCTGACTAAATAATAATAATAAGTAATAACAAATAACTAACTCGAAAATAAATACACTACTTGCTTATTATTGATATACCAGTATAGTCTACACAACTCTCTAGATGTTTGAACGTGTGGCTCCGAAGAGGAGCCGGATTGATGGTGATATTGGCTGAAGGGGAGGGAGGCCCTTTATTTACTTCTTCTCAGTCTTCTTGGGAAGGAGCACGGCCTGAATGTTGGGCAGCACGCAACCCTGTGCAATGGTGACTCCGGAGAGGAGCTTGTTAAGTTCCTCGTCGTTGCGGATGGCCAGCTGCAGGTGACGTGGGATGATGCGAGTCTTCTTGTTGTCACGGGCGGCATTGCCGGCAAGCTCAAGGACTTCAGCAGCCAGGTACTCCATAACTGCCGCAAGGTACACGGGGGCACCAGCACCCACGCGCTTGGCGTAGTTGCCTTTCCTTAGAAGGCGATGAATCCTGCCGACCGGGAACTGGAGTCCAGCACGACTGGAACGGGACTTTGACTTTCCCTTCACCTTTCCTCCCTTGCCGCGTCCAGACATGATAATGGATGTTGTGGTAGTAGTAGTAGTAGTTGTTGTTGTTGGTGATAAATGAGGAGCGCGAGTACTCTAACCTCGTCGGTAGCTCTGCGAGCAAGTAGTGAATTTTGGGAAAAACGGCTATATATACGCGAGATCAGATCGGCCCAGAGCGCGTCTGGACCAATCAGGACGCTCGCTGAGGTGGCGACTCCTGATCCTGAGTAGGCACGCTAATATATATACCACTTTTGTTTTATTTCCTTTTGTCTTTGTATTGTTCCCGTGTGCAGAGTTTAGGCGTCACCACCCGCTGCCACACGGCGTTCGCGGCTTGAGTCCTACGAGCTGACGGCGGCGTAAGTGGTGGACCTATTCACTGCACTCCTTTGGGTCTTTTTTCTTCTGTCCGCTTTTCTTTTCCATTTTTTCCGCCGAGGTGATCCAAGTCCAGTACGATCCCGAACCCCGACGGTAGTACCTTGAGGACTTGAAGGAGGACTTGGGTTCTGGCAAAGCCCTCTAACTATCAATAGGTGCTAGTTAAGGTCAGCTTAGGATCTCTTCTGCCTTCCCTTCCTGTGTGTTTACTAGCTAGGATCCCCCCCTACAGGGGCAGGCAGAGATAGGAGTAGGTGGAGGGCACCTTGTCATCCATAGGGCATGCATCTCCCAGCGTAGCAGGGAGGTGCTGCTAGGTCAGTACAAGTGGTGTACTGCGCACCACAGAGAGGATGCTTCGAGCCGAGCCACCGGCGGCCTTGGCCGCTGAAAGTGATGTGGATGCCAGCCCACGAGATGAGGATCGCGATGGAGGATTCCGCCCAGGACGAGAGGAGGAACGCAAGAGGAAAAGGAAGGGAAACCGCGACCGCCGCCAGCAGGTACTAGGAGTGGACGACAGTCGTGGGCCTCTATACCAAGGCAACCAGCGACTTCGGAAGTTCAAGGCCGCCTCAAATGATCACTTCAGGACTGGGTTCGATGTAGTGGACGCTCTGGCGCAAGCGCACCTAGACCTACAGTTAAAAGTACGACCGAACGTACGAAGGGAGGTGATCATAACGGCGCTTACCGAGGAATCCGCAGAGACTCTGGCCAGAACCACAACAATCGCCGACAAGCCCGCCCCTCTGGAGGAACTCGACCCGGAGGACAGGTTGAGAAGGTGGGTCGTGACGAAGTTCCCCCTTGGTCTAGACCCTGAACTACTAAAACGGAACAGCCAAGTACTAGAGGCAGAGCGATGCACCCTAAAGGACAGAGTGCAGCAAACTAGAACAGTCCTGACGAGGCAAGTCGTCATCAAGGCATCAGGCACCTTCCCCGATGGCTACATCGACCTGAAGTGGTACGGCAAGTACCAAATACGGCCTTTCACACCCGAACCCCTGAGATGTTTTCGATGCCAGAGATTTGGCCATCACCAAAATACCTGCACCAGGACCTTCGTGTGCGCAGTATGTTCCGGGCGACACAGCACGGAGGAGTGCTTCGAGAGAAGGAGGAATGATCAGATCCTGGCGGAAGTTAAGTGCCCAAACTGCCGTCGCCACCACCCGGCTTGGAGCATGCACTGTCCGGCCAGGAAACAAATTATCAGAAGCAGGATGGGAGTGCAGCAACCACAGCAGCCGACACCAGCTCCCCGACTGGACGACCCAGCGGCCTTCCCGGCACCCCCGACTCCAGCACACCAGCCCATCCCTCTACCCTTGGCCTCTCCACTAGCCCCCAAGCCACAACGCCCCAGGAAGAGAGCCGAGGCATCTACGCAGACACCTGCCCCCACAGAGGCCTACCAACGGCAAGCCACGCCACAAACGACCGCTACCAATACAGGAGGACTTGTCACCATGACACAAGAAAGCCTCAAGTCTTTACTGAAGGGGCTGGCAGCTCTACTGAACCGGCACATTGATACCTCTACCATGGATGACAGTATCACCACACTAATCCAAACCACCCTGGGGGCGGACACACCCTATGCACCCCAACCAGCAGTCATCAACGAGGACGCAGATGCGGACGACGAAAGGTCAGAGATCAACGAACACCGTACAGGCTCTGGCAGCGACGTCGATACTGACGAAGACGACGCACACACCGTAACCGCCGCATCCAAAAACGACGAGGATGAAGACGAGGAGGACGTCAACGTCAGCGTCGCCAGCAGCAGAGAAGGTGACACACACCCCGCTCCCAACCCCCACCCCCGACAGCACCACTCTCCCGGTGTACCGCAAACCCGTAGCAAGACCAACAACACTAACAAGCTTCCCAACAATCCTCACTCTCATCATGGCGGACGACGACAACATCATTAAAATTCTACAGTGGAACATCCATGGGCTAAGAGCCAGAGCACACCACCTCAGAGCAGCGGCTGGGGTGGAAGGTATCGACATTTTCATACTGCAGGAAACCCTACTAGACAACCCCGACTACCACATGCCTGGCTACCAAACCTTCCTCCTTCCTAGGACTAACAGAACACACGGGCTTGCAACCCTGGTGAAGAACTCTCTCTCAGCCACAAGGATCAGGGACCCTCCGGACTGCGGCGAAAACAACGAGGTCCTGGGAGTCCGGGTAAAGACCAAGAACAGGGAAGTGGCCATCTACAACGTGTACCGAAACCTCCACGCTGATTTCACTGTCGGGGAACTCTTCAGCGTTGCCCACTACGAGTCAGTCATCATAGGAGGTGACTTCAATGCCCACCACCCGGGTATAAACCCAACGCTAGGGAGACGAAACCCAGCTGGCGCGCTTCTAGTGAACTCCCTTGAGCAAACGCCAGAAGTCACACTCCTCACTGAACCTCAATCCACCCACACGAGGGGAGGCACCCTCGACCTCACCCTGGTGTCAACGGACATCTTCCCTCAAACACGATGGAACATACACCCGACACTCACTAGTGACCACTTCGCCATCGAGGTCACCTTAGCAGATGAAGCCCCCGAACGTCCACCTGTCCCGCCGCCAAGATGGAACGTCAAACAGATTAACTGGGACCTCTTCCAACATGAATTAGACGCCTGGAGCGCACAATATGCCCCCCCAGATGACATCAACGAGGCAGAGAGGGACATGGTAAGAGCCTTCCACGCCGCGCTGGAAAAGTCGTGCCCAAAGGTCGCTTTGTGGGGGGCGCCAATATAAGGACCATTGGTATTACGACACCGAAGTGAAGGAGCTCTACGCCAGAGTAAACACTGCCCGAAAACTCTTCCGTCGCAGCAGAACACCTGACAACCTCGAACTCTTGCAAGCTGCCGTCAGAACTACCGACAGAAGGCTGAAGGAAATCAGGCAGGAGAAGTGGCTGGAGTGGTGCGCCTCACTCAACGCACACACGTCCCTCAGCCAACTATGGGACCACATTCGGAGGGCAACCGGCAAAGGAAAGAGAAGAGCTCCTCCTCATCCCGCACCTCAGCAGGAAGCAGAGCGACTTGTCACCCTATTCAGAGACAGGGCAGAGTCAGCCCAGCTCCTCGAACCCACGAGGAGAATCCAACATGACAGACATGAAAGGAAAAGCAATCTCGTTGAGGAAGCGTGTCAGACAGCCAGCGCTCACGATGCAGCTTTCACCTACGACGAGCTGCTCGTGGTGCAAAAGACGAGCCGGCAGACAGCACCCGGGGAGGATCAGATTTCGTACACAATGATCCACAAAAGCGGAGAAGGCACAAAAAGGGCTCTTCTGGCATTAATCAACGCCTCCTGGCAACAAGGCCAACTGCCAGACTCCTGGAAGAGGGCTATCGTCCGGCCCATACCTAAGCCCAAAGACCCAGCGAACCCGAGGCCCATTCATCTCCTGAGCTGTCTGGGGAAAACAGCTGAGAAACTAGTGAGGAAAAGGCTCGAATTCAAGGTCGGTCCCCTTCACCCGCAGCTATTTGCCTTCACCAAGGGAGTAGGGACGGCCGAGAACCTCGCCGGGCTTCTCAGCTCCATCGACGAGCACCCGTCTGTTGTCGTATTCCTAGACCTGGAGAAGGCCTTTGAACTGATCAACCCCGACACCATCCTCGAGACGCTCATGATGAAAGGTGTGGAAGGGCGGCTGCTCCGTTGGATCAAGAGCTACATCTCCATGAGGGAAATATCAGTGGCCTTCCAGGGAAAAACCTCACAGACATGCGTGCTTGAAAACGGGACTCTACAGGGCGGGATACTTTCCCCCCTCCTCTTCAACCTCGTCATGGAGCGCCTAGTGACCACAAACTTTGAAAGAGGCGTCAGGCTACTCTGCTACGCCGACGACCTCCAACTCATTGTACAGGGAGCACTGCGTCACGCGAAGACACAGAGAGCCCTGAGACGCCTGGAAGACGCCTGCATGGAGCTCGGCCTTAAAATAAACCCCAAAAAGACAAAAGCCATCAACTTCCTGGGCAAGCAGACACCCAACATTCAGCTACAAATACAGGACACAGCCATCGAGTGGGTAGCGTCCCACCAATGTCTGGGGGTACACTTTCACCACCGCCTAACCTTCACTCCGCAAGTGACCTACCTGCGGGAACGGATGGCAACGCGTCTAAACGCCATGCGGAAGCTGACCGGGTTGTCAGCGGGGGCCGACTTCAGCGTCCTCCGCACCTACTACGTCCACGCCATCAGGTCCTTAGTCGACTACTCCGCTGTCGCTTTGGTTGGTTTTGACTCCCGTCGGATACAGGCACTCCAGACTCAGCAGAACAAGGCTCTACGGCTAATGGTTGGGGCACCGATATGGGCCAAGATAGCCAACCTGCAGGTCGAAACCAATGTTGCGCCAATCGAGGTGAGGATTACCAAGATCGTCGCAACTGTCGCAGCCAAAATCCTAACAAGACTGGGCTACACTCTCACCAGGGACAGATTGCGGGCGGCTATAGCTCAAGGGCCGCACTTCGACGATGCACGCTGGACTCGGAAGGTCGCCGCTGCCTTGACTGCATCCAACCTAGGATTTGCCGCCAACCTCGGTGAAGACGTCCCCAACGCCAACTACGACCCACCTCCCCCATGGACCGCGACAAGGACCACCTGCAGCTGCAGACTCCCGGATGCGCCCAGAGACGACGCTACGCGACGACGAATCCATGGAGAACTGCAAATAGCCCGCTTCGCGTACGAAGGATCCGCCGTCTACTACACGGACGGCTCAGCGGATCCGGACACGAGAAGATGTGGGGCAGCCTTTGTGAGTGACGACGGGGACCACCCCTTCCGGTTGTCAGATGGATGCAGTAGCTTGCAGACAGAACTGGCAGCTATTCAGCAAGCCATGCTGCATGCTGCGGCTCTTGACAGCAGCCACGTCGTCATACACACCGACTCCAAAGGGGCCATCGAAGTGCTTCAGCATAAAAACCTCCGTGACAACATCTCCCTCACAACTTCCATCCTCAGGAACATCGGTGAACTCGAGGCACAAGGGAAGTCCGTCACCATAAACTGGATCCCGAGTCACGTCGGGATCGCAGGCAATGAGTCAGCGGACGCATTGGCCAAAACAGCGTCAGCCTTCGCGGAGGTCACTCTTCAGATCAGACCCTCCCTCTCAACCCTCAAAAAGGCAGCGCGGCGTAGAGAAAATAACATCACCGCCAACAGGAACCGATCTTACGCCAACGAAGGGTCCAGAAGCTGCAGCTGGTTCCAGGGTGTTACCAGCGGACACCTTCTTCAACTCCCCCGGAATACACCGAGAAGCCTCCGAGTGCACCTCCACCGCCTGCGCCTTGGATATCATTGCAACTGGAGGCTCCCAAGAAGTGTTCAGGCTGAACGACCGTGCCCCCACTGCAACCTACAACAAGAGGAACCGCTCTTCCACTGGCTTCTACAGTGCAACGGGACTACAGAACTCCGCCAGGTGACCCGGAGCCAGCCAGTCGACCCCACTTCCGACGGTGCAAGAGAGACCGCCATCAGGATGCTCAACACCCTCCTCACCCACCATATCGACACACTATGTAATACAATATCACGCTTTCCTCCACCTCGTTAGCTCAGCACAGCTTCACTGAGGGACTTAGTGTTTCAAGTCCCTCTTAGCTTAGCTTAGCTACGGGCCGCTTCGCAGCAATGGCCCGTTTCGGGAGAAAAACACAAATGTTTGTACTCTTGAATAAATCTATAAAAAAAAAAAAAAATAAATAAATAAATAAATAAATAAATAAATAAAAAATAAATAAATAAATAAAAATAATAATAAATAAATAAAAACAAAAAAAAAAATGAGAAAACGCACACACATCACACGACACAAGGCACACACACACCAGCAGCCGAGCAGTAAGGACGTGCTCCTTTCCCTCTCCAAGAAGACGCCGCTGAAGAGGCAGAAGACACCGAAGAAACACCGAAGAAACCCTAGAAGAAGCCCTGAAGAGTCTAAATAGGTCGCCAAGAGCGCCGCCCTCTCCAGCAGGACATCTAAGGGCAAGACGAATCGTCTCCGGGCGACTCTGGCCCCTCCAAGGGCGTCTACGACAGGAGAAAACAGGGCAGCTCCAATAGGGAATCATCAGCAGGGGTTGCTGGGCGCACCGCGCCGCTACCCTGCACTGGCCAAAATCATACTTACCTGGCACAGGAGACACCCGAAAAAGAAGGAAACTTGCTTGGCCTTTATCGCATCGCTTCCACCGGTGCTCCCTCGGCACCCAGGCCCCCATCATCCACTTCTGCCACCACACAGTGCCAGGCAATTGCCCTCTCCACTCCAGTGGCACTCCAGCGCCAGCTGTTAGTGCCACAATGCCAGGGGTCTAATCCACCATCCACAGTGCTCCTTCTATGTCCACACATTCAAGACAACATCTCTCATTCATTATCTGCTGGGTTTGGGTGAGCATCCCTTCCTCACACGCCGGCCAATCAGCAGCCGGCTGCCCCGCCCCGTCTCACAGCCCCGCGCGGCTCACTCGGCCGCCAGACCCGGCCGAGTCAAGACCCACACACATCTTTCCCGCGCGGACTGACTACCGGGCCGGCCAAGCACCACTGCTCTACGCCGGTGAATCAGCGGCCAACCGTCCCGCCCCCCTCTCAGCCCAGCGTGGCTCACTCGGCAGCCAGATCTAGCCGAGCGCATTCCCAACTGTAGTGTACGTTTTCTTGTGCTCCCTCCCAGCTCCTCCCTAGTGTCTTTTGCCCACCCCCAGCGGCCAATTTTACGCGGTTCTTATCCTTCCAAGTACCGCCCTTTAGCAAGTGTCTAAAGATTTCCGCCATGGTGCCCAGGATTACATACCTACCTTCTGTGCTAGTGTGAAGTATACACACCCCCACTGTGCCCAGGATTTATCAAAGTGCCCAGGATTATACCCAAACCTCGAAGTGAGTGCAAGCAAAGTGCCCCTGTGTTCCTGCCCTTTAGCAAGTGCTCCAAGACTTCCCCCACGGTGCCCAGGATTACATACCCCCCTCTGTGCTAGTGTGAAATGGAAGTGTGCTGCGACCCAGTGCTATGTCGGAGTAGTAGCTGCCCTCTTAATGCTCCGGTGACACTCCCCAGTGTCCGCAGTGTCCCCAACCATGGGGCGTGTCAAAATAAAGCATCCCAGGCCCAAGGAGCTCGCCACCAGAAGCCGCCTCCTGCAGCTCATTGCCCCAACAGTGCGAGTTACTCGTCTCATCCCCACCACTGATTCTGTGGTTGTCCTAACGGCCACAGACAAGAACACCGACGCTATCTTTCAAGAGGATGTACTGCAGAAACTCTCTTCTGAAAACTTCACGGCCCTTCTTCCCCCAGACCTAAAAGCTCAGAGGACTGTCCTATGCTTCCGACTGGACGACCTTGTCTACCAGCATGAGGCATGTGAGATGAAAAAAGAAGTGGAACGTGTGCAGACCTGGGCGAAATTAGAGGAGATCTACAAATTCCCCAGGTCCAACACTGTTAAGTTCACCTTCCGGTCAAGCGAAATGGCACGTAGGGCACGCTCAGTAGGCCTTCTCCTCTTCTCCATATCAGTTCCTCCTCATCAGATAAAGGAGGAGACGTACATCCCTCTCCTCACTTGTAACACCTGTTATGCCATAGAAGACCACTCAACAAAGCAATGCCCCTGCCCCCAAGGATACAAGGTGTGCTCTGAGTGCAGTAGTAATGACCACACCTTCAGAGAATGCTCATCTCCAATCAAACAGTGCCTTCACTGCGGCCAGGCTCACAGCTGCATGGCCATGCGCTGTCCAGCCAGGAAAAAGGCCTATAAAGAAAAGGAGGAGCGTCTGCGTACGGAATCAACAAGGAGCACCTCCATCTCATATGCCCAGGCAGCCTCTTCTCCAGCCTCCGAAGGTACACAGGGACTAAACCTTACAGGACTGGTGTGCGTCATGCACGCCCACATGGTGAACTGTGCCGAACCGGGTTCCTTCCAGACCACGCTCTCAGCTAGTCTGGCAATGAACGGTCTCCCAGACATCAGGCTGCCGCCCAACCCCCCTTCCCAGGCCATCATCAGGGCTATAACGGGGAAAATGAGCCCCGTCCAGGACCCCCAGGAAGGACCTGCTCCCTCCCAGCCTGGGCAGGACTCATCTTCCCTGGCCACCGATGGGGATGGGTACTCATCCTCATCGGAAGAAGAAGAGTCAGACCCAGAAGGAGAGGAAGTAGATGTGGAAGATGCTACCTCTGTCACTGCGCACACACAATTCAAAAGGACCTCCCCCTCCCCCCAATCTCCACGACGTCAGGACCCTCCAAGACCCTCAAAATCCGAGCCTCATTCCGAACGTTCCCAGCATGCAGGACCCCCACCTGAACAGCGGACCCGGACTTCTCGCCAGAGGAAGCAGGTTCGCCCCAAGACAGGACGATGACTCGACTTAAGGTAATCCAGCACAACGTACTAGCCTGGGACGGACGTAAGTACGACCTAAACAATACTTACAGACAATTTGATCCGGACATAATTTTAGTAAACAGCCACGGACTAACTCATGACAAGAGATTAAAAATTCCAGGATACAGGATTATCCAACGCAACTCCACCAACGAACCAAATGATGGCGTAGCTATTGCCTTCAGAAATAGGCTGATGTATACTAGACTAGAGGACGACTTCATATCAGAGACACTAGCCATTGACATTGAAACAGAAGACGGCCCCTTGACCATTGCCACTTCCTACCTTCCCCCTAGACGCCCCTTTTTACCTCATCCTGACTTTCTCCGCCTCTTCAGACGACATTCCCCCGTGTTCTTTGCGGGGGACCTAAACGCCAGACACCCAACACTAGGATACTCCACAACCAATTCTGTAGGACGTGACTTGGACAACCTTCTCCAACTACAGACAGTAAAGCACATCGGACCTTTCTTCCCCACCTTCTTTGGCCCAGTCTCTTCCTCCTCACCCGACATTGTGCTCATCAAACCCTTCAACCCTTTTGCTCATTCCATCCGCCCTGGACCCCTCACTTCCAGTGATCACCTCCCCATGATCATTGACATCTGTTCTTCACCCATTCTCATCCCCATCTCCCCTACTTTCTCCTTTCACTCAGCTAACTGGGACAATTTCAAAGACGACAGACAGCTAGACATGACTTCACAGCACGACATCTCCCATGCCAGACTAGAAGAAATTGATAGCGCCCTTGATGACTGGATGCAGACCGTTAGAACAGTAGCTGACAAACACATACCCAAGACCTCATATAGAACCATCCCTTGCCACAGACCCTCCAGGAGGACACAATTGACTCGCATTCAGTTCCAGGCATTACGTGACAACGCTAGAACTACAGGGTGGACATATGACAATTACAGACGATACAGACAGTTAAGACAGTCACTAACGGACTCAAGAAGGGAAGAGGCTACAACCTGTTGGGCTCAGTCCCTTGCAAGGCTGGCCTCTTCTCACAAACACCCAAAAAAATTTTGGAAGGAAGTAAAAAGACTCTCAGGACGATCTACCGGACCAAACTCTACGTTCCTAACAGACAGCAACGGACAAAGACACTACTCTGCTGAAGAAAAGGTAAGACTATTAACTGACAGATAGGAGCCTGTCTTCCAGAATGATGACGAGGACTATGAAGACAACGACAACGTGTTGGATTACCTCCGACAGAACATTGACAGAACAACTCCACACGACAGGGCTGACCCGGCGAGGTTGTCGGGTGCCACGGCACTCGACTGCCTCATATCCTCTGAGGAGCTCCGGTCTGCCATCAAATCCAGCAAAGCCACCTGCCCAGGAAGAAGCTCAATAAATAAACTAATTTTGTCCCATCTTCCAGACCCGGCGTTGGGGAGGCTTCGGGACATTTTCAATGCTGCTCTCTCTGCAGGTTACTTCCCGGACGGTTTCAAGGGGGCAGAAATGAGGATGATAGTAAAGCCTGGAAAGGATCCATCCCTCCCAGACAGCTATCGTCCCATATCTCTCCTGGAAACCCCGGGAAAAATGCTGGAGAGGGTAGTTACGAAGCGCCTGCGTGACCACCTGGAGGGAGCTGGCGTGTACAGTCCCGGGCAGTATGGATTCCGAAGAGGAGTGGGAACGGCGCATGCCATCGCAGTCGTCACGGAGACCTTGGCGATCCAGAAAGCGTCTGGTAGTAGGTGCAACCTCGTCCTACGGGATGTCAGCAAGGCATTTGACAAGGTGTGGCATCTTGGACTCAAGTTCAAGATCTTACACCTGGGGCTCCCCGGTCCCATAGAACGATTGCTTTGCGACTTCCTGGAGGACAGAACCGCCAGGGTTAAGATAGGCTCCTGCGCTGGACCGCCTTTCCCTCTCTCCACCGGGGTCCCCCAGGGGAGTGTCCTCTCCCCAACACTGTACACCATTTACACTTGTGACTGCCCAAGCTCTCTGGCAGGGATCAACGTCCAGTATGCGGACGACGTCACGCAGCTCGTCTTCCATCCAGGTCGGTCATCCAGGATGCTTAATTCCAGGACTGGGAGGGAAATCGCCAGAGTCAACGCATTCGAGGAGGAATGGAGGATCAGGACGAACCTCAACAAGTTCGCGGTCGTCCCCCTGGCCACCCAAAATCCAGCACCCCTGCTGGTCAACGAGGACCCGGTCGACTTCAGCCCACGAGGGAGGCTCCTGGGACTACAAATCTCAGGTCGTGGATATACCTCCCACGTGACGAACCGTGTCAAGCAAGCCAGGAGGACCTTGGGAGCCCTGTACCGCTTCCGAGACTTGGACCGCGGGCTCAAACTCCACCTCATCAAGACTCTGGTGATCCCAGTCCTGACGTACCCCCCTGTTCCCATACACGCCCTCAGCAGGTCAGTCATCAGCAGGCTCCAACGGGTGCAAAATGCTGCACTGAAGTTTGCCCTCAACCTCAGATGGGACGACTTCACAACAGCGGAAGCCATGCATGAAGAGGCTTCAATCCCAGCCCTCAACGTCAGGCTCCACAACCTGGCGTCCGGAGTCTGGAAGCGACTCAAGGATATGGGCTGGGAACAGTTCAATGCTCTCCTGGAGCTACACCAAGAGGCACCAAACCACCAACATGCATGGTTCCCGCGGAGCCTGTTGACCATCGAGCATGACCCTGCACCCCCACCCTGCTACCGGTAGATGGGACCCTTCCAAATTATATAATCTTTATGAAAGTTTTTTATATAATTTAAATGTCATGTATGTGTTTATATAAATACGAATATGTTTGTGTGTATATGAGTTTGTATATATTTCTATGTCATGTATGTGTTTATATAAATACGAATATGTTTGTGTGTATATGAGTTTGTATATATTTCTATATATGAATATACAAGTGTTTGTGTATATATGGTAGGTAAATATGTGTTACATGTACCTTATACCCCATTTCCTCTGTTAGAAATTAAGGAGAGAGCCAATTGTTACACCTCATCACTTATCAAAAAGCAGCTTCCCGGACTGCCCGGACACTATCCACCTCATACTATTTTTCCGTTTTTTCACCATCTTTTTTTTCCCCCCTACAAGCCTTCCCCCCCCATATCCTTTGTAATCCCACCTTTTCTTAATAAAAATTTGAATTTGAATTTGAATTTGAAAACGCACACTCGTTCTCACAGCAGTACGGCGACACTATGCCTCCCAAAGCATCAGGAAAGGCTGCCAAGAAAGCTGGCAAGGCACAGAAGGCCATTGCCAAGGGCGACAAGAAGAAGAAGCGCAGGAGGAAGGAGAGCTACTCCATCTACATCTACAAGGTGCTCAAGCAAGTCCACCCAGACACTGGCGTGTCCTCCAAGGCCATGTCAATCATGAATTCGTTCGTGAATGACATTTTCGAGCGCATCGCTGCCGAGGCATCCCGCCTGGCACACTATAACAAGCGCTCCACCATCACCAGCCGGGAAATCCAGACCGCTGTCCGTCTTCTGCCTGGTGAACTGGCAAAACACGCTGTTTCTGAAGGCACCAAGGCTGTTACCAAGTATACCTCCTCCAAGTAAACAGGCGGCCAGTATACTGCTGCCAGTATAAAATAATACCCGGCTCCATTGGAGCCACACTTGAAAAGGAAAAAAGATATAGATATACGATATAGACAAATGCATTATTATTATAATTATTGTTATTATTATTAATATTATTATTATTATTATTATTATTATTATTATTATTATTATTATTATTATTATTATTATTATTATTATCATTATTAATATTATTAATATTGTTGTTTTTATTATGATTATTATTATAATAATTATTGTATCATTATTATTATTATTATTATTATTATTATTATTATTATTATTATGCTTATTATTATCGTGATTATTATTCAGTGGAGATAAAGAAAAGATAAAAAAAATAGAGATAAAGAAAGATAAAAATTCTCAGAAGTGAAAGAGATATGGCCATGGAAGAGGGAATAATAATAATAATAAAAAAAAAAAAAAGGGGGAAGGATATTGAGTTGAAAGTCGAAAGTTAATTATTAACCTGATACTGAAAGATGGAAAATAAATATTTTCTTCCACAAAACCAAACAGATTGTCTATGAAAATTCTTTAATGAAAGAGATGTTTGGCCCTAAAAAGGGCCTAGATATTGCTGTTATGAAGATCATTCGTGGATGACTTCTTAGGCACGCTCGCCACGGATGCGACGAGCCAGTTGGATGTCCTTTGGCATGATAGTCACGCGCTTGGCATGGATGGGGCACAGGTTGGTATCCTCAAACAGACCCACGAGGTAAGCCTCGGAAGCTTCCTGGAGAGCCATGACAGCAGAGGACTGGAAGCGGAGGTCAGTCTTGAAATCCTGAGCAATTTCACGCACCAGGCGCTGGAAAGGCAGTTTCCTGATAAGCAGCTCAGTGCTCTTCTGATAACGGCGGATCTCACGGAGAGCAACGGTTCCAGGCCTGTAACGGTGGGGTTTCTTGACACCTCCAGTGGCTGGAGCAGACTTGCGAGCTGCCTTTGTAGCAAGCTGCTACATCAGATAGAAGGTTGTGGAGTGATAGATGTTTAAGAATCTTCCTGTTGAAGATAGATTCAAAAACTTTAGATAGGCAGGATATTAAAGCAATAGGATGGTAGTTTGAGGGATTAGAACGGTCACCCTTTTTAGGAACAGGTTGAATGTGTAGGTAAACTTCCAGCAAGAAGGAAAGGTAGTGTTGACAGACAGAGCTGAAAGAATTTGAATAGGCAAGGTGCAAGCATGGAGGCATTGTTTCGGAGAACAATAGGAGGGACCCCATCCGGTCCATAAGCCTTCCGAGGATTTAGGCCAGCGAGGGCATGGAAAACATCATTGTGAAGAATTTTAATAGGTGGCATGAAGTAGTCAGAGGGTGGAGGAGAGGGAGGAACAAGCCCAGAATCGTCCAATGTAGAATTTTTAGCAAAGGTTTGAGCAAAGATTTCAGCTTTAGAAATAGATGCGATAGCAGTGGTGCCATCTGGCTGAAATAGAGTAGGGAAAGAAGAAGCAGCAAAGTTATTGTAGATACTTTTTGGCTAGATGCCAGAAATCACGAAGGGAGTTAGAGAGAGAGAGAGAGAGAGAGAGAGAGAGAGAGAGAGAGAGAGAGAGAGAGAGAGAGAGAGAGAGAGAGAGAGAGAGAGAGAGAGAATGTGTGTGTGTGTATATGTGTCGGTTGGGTTGTGAAGGATGGGAAAAACCAGCAAGCCTCG